>NC_143028.1:84967500-85180000 GCF_057628025.1 Oncorhynchus mykiss
TATCGGTTGTAGAGGGTTAGGGTTCATAGGTTAGTGGTATCTTACTCTTTGCGTATCCGTCTCTAGGGTAGATGTATCGGTTATAGAGGGTTAGGGGTATCTTACTCTTTGCGTATCCGTCTCTAGGGTAGATGTATCGGTTGTAGAGGGTTAGAGGTATCTTACTCTTTGCGTATCCGTCTCTAGGGTAGATGTATCGGTTGTAGAGGGTTAGGGGTCATAGGTTAGTGGTATCTTACTCTTTGCATATCCGTCTCTAGGGTAGATGTATCGGTTGTAGAGGGTTAGGGGTCATAGGTTAGTGGTATCTTACTCTTTGCGTATCCGTCTCTAGGGTAGATGTATCGGTTGTAGAGGGTTAGAGGTATCTTACTCTTTGCGTATCCGTCTCTAGGGTAGATGTATCGGTTGTAGAGGGTTAGAGGTATCTTACTCTTTGCGTATCCGTCTCCAGGGTAGATGTATTGGTTGTAGAGGGTTAGGGGTCATAGGTTAGAGGTATCTTACTCTTTGCGTATCCGTCTCTAGGGTAGATGTATCGGTTGTAGAGGGTTAGGGGGTCATAGGTTAGTGGTATCTTACTCTTTGCGTATCCGTCTCTAGGGTAGATGTATCGATTGTAGAGGATTAGGGGTCATAGGTTAGTGGTATCTTACTCTTTGCGTATCCGTCTCTAGGGTAGATGTATCGGTTGTAGAGGGTTAGGGGTCATAGGTTAGTGGTATCTTACTCTTTGCGTATCCGTCTCTAGGGTAGATGTATCGGTTGTAGAGGGTTAGGGGTATCTTACTCTTTGCGTATCCGTCTCTAGGGTAGATGTATCGGTTGTAGAGGGTTAGGGGTATCTTACTCTTTGCGTATCCGTCTCTAGGGTAGATGTATCGGTTGTAGAGGGTTAGGGGTCATAGGTTAGTGGTATCTTACTCTTTGCGTATCCGTCTCTAGGGTAGATGTATCGGTTGTAGAGGGTTAGGGGTATCTTACTCTTTGCGTATCCGTCTCTAGGGTAGATGTATCGGTTGTAGAGGGTTAGGGGTATCTTACTCTTTGCGTATCCTTCTCTAGGGTAGATGTATTGGTTGTAGAGGGTTAGGGGTATCTTACTCTTTGCGTATCCGTCTCCAGGGTAGATGTATCGGTTATAGAGGGTTAGGGGTTATAGGTTAGTGGTATCTTACTCTTTGCGTATCCGTCTCTAGGGTAGATGTATCGGTTATAGAGGGTTAGGGGTATCTTACTCTTTGCGTATCTGTCTCTAGGGTAGATGTATCGGTTGTAGAGGGTTAGGGTTCATAGGTTAGTGGTATCTTACTCTTTGCGTATCCGTCTCTAGGGTAGATGTATCGGTTATAGAGGGTTAGGGGTATCTTACTCTTTGCGTATCCGTCTCTAGGGTAGATGTATCGGTTGTAGAGGGTTAGGGGTCATAGGTTAGTTGTATCTTACTCTTTGCATATCCGTCTCTAGGGTAGATGTATCGGTTGTAGAGGGTTAGGGGTCATAGGTTAGTGGTATCTTACTCTTTGCGTATCCGTCTCTAGGGTAGATGTATCGGTTGTAGAGGGTTAGAGGTATCTTACTCTTTGCGTATCCGTCTCTAGGGTAGATGTATCGGTTGTAGAGGGTTAGAGGTATCTTACTCTTTGCGTATCCGTCTCTAGGGTAGATGTATCGGTTGTAGAGGGTTAGGGGGTCATAGGTTAGTGGTATCTTACTCTTTGCGTATCCGTCTCTAGGGTAGATGTATCGGTTGTAGAGGGTTAGGGGTCATAGGTTAGTGGTATCTTACTCTTTGCGTATCCGTCTCTAGGGTAGATGTATCGGTTGTAGAGGGTTAGAGGTATCTTACTCTTTGCGTATCCGTCTCTAGGGTAGATGTATCGGTTGTAGAGGGTTAGGGGTCATAGGTTAGTGGTATCTTACTCTTTGCGTATCCGTCTCTAGGGTAGATGTATCGGTTGTAGAGGGTTAGGGGTATCTTACTCTTTGCGTATCCGTCTCTAGGGTAGATGTATCGGTTGTAGAGGGTTAGGGGTATCTTACTCTTTGCGTATCCGTCTCTAGGGTAGATGTATTGGTTGTAGAGGGTTAGGGGTATCTTACTCTTTGCGTATCCGTCTCCAGGGTAGATGTATCGGTTATAGAGGGTTAGGGGTCATAGGTTAGTGGTATCTTACTCTTTGCGTATCCGTCTCTAGGGTAGATGTATCGGTTATAGAGGGTTAGGGGTATCTTACTCTTTGCGTATCCGTCTCTAAGGTAGATGTATCGGTTGTAGAGGGTTAGGGGTCATAGGTTAGTGGTATCTTACTCTTTGCGTATCCGTCTCCAGGGTAGATGGATCGGTTGTAGAGGGTTAGGGGTCATAGGTTAGTGGTATCTTACTCTTTGCGTATCCGTCTCTAGGGTAGATGTATCGGTTGTAGATGGTTAGAGGTATCTTACTCTTTGCGTATCCGTCTCTAGGGTAGATGTATCGGTTGTAGAGGGTTAGGGGTCATAGGTTAGTGGTATCTTACTCTTTGCGTATCCGTCTCTAGGGTAGATGTATCGGTTGTAGAGGGTTAGGGGTCATAGGTTAGTGGTATCTTACTCTTTGCGTATCCGTCTCTAGGGTAGATGTATCGGTTGTAGAGGGTTAGGGGTATCTTACTCTTTGCGTATCCGTCTCTAGGGTAGATGTATCGGTTGTAGAGGGTTAGGGGTCATAGGTTAGTGGTATCTTACTCTTTGCATATCCGTCTCTAGGGTAGATGTATCGGTTATAGAGGGTTAGGGGTCATAGGTTAGTGGTATCTTACTCTTTGCATATCCGTCTCTAGGGTAGATGTATCGGTTATAGAGGGTTAGGGGTCATAGGTTAGTGGTATCTTACTCTTTGCGTATCCGTCTCTAAGGTAGATGTATCGGTTATAGAGGGTTAGGTGTCATAGGTTAGTGGTATCTTACTCTTTGCGTATCCGTCTCTAGGGTAGATGTATCGGTTGTAGAGGGTTAGGGGTATCTTACTCTTTGCGTATCCGTCTCTAGGGTAGATGTATCGGTTATAGAGGGTTAGGGGTATCTTACTCTTTGCGTATCCGTCTCTAGGGTAGATGTATCGGTTGTAGAGGGTTAGAGGTATCTTACTCTTTGCGTATCCGTCTCCAGGGTAGATGTATCGGTTGTAGACATCCATGATGAAAACACGTCTGTCATCCAGGAAGTCACGCTCATGACCGTTCCCCTAGGCAGAAAGAGGAAGTGATGTCAGAGCCATTCTACACAGAGACCCTTTAGCATCCCTGATATTATGATGTTACCTTCTGACAGAGTGACAGGGTGAGATGAGGGCTAAATAATGTTGCTGTCCGTCCAAAGACGTTCCGGTTAAAATGACACTCATCCAAAAGTCAACGCATCTCCATCACTCTTCATATCCTTCTGTTTCTCGATCTGTCCACTAGTGTCTGGAAGCTGTCATGGAAGCATCACTACTCAGTCTGTTGTGCTGTCATCCCTAGGGAAGCATCACTACTCATCAGTCTGTTGTGCTGTCATCCCTAGGGAAGCATCACTACTCATCAGTCTGTTGTGCTGTCATCACCATGGAAGCATCACTACTCAGTCTGTTGTGCTGTCATCCCTAGGGAAGCATCACTACTCATCAGTCTGTTGTGCTGTCATCACTATGGATGCATCACTACTCAGTCTGTTGTGCTGTCATCACTATGGAAGCATCTCTACTCATCAGTCTGTTGTGCTGTCATCACTATGGAAGCATCACTACTCATCAGTCTGTTGTGCTGTCATCACTATGGAAGCATCACTACTCATCAGTCTGTTGTGCTGTCATCACTATGGATGCATCACTACTCAGTCTGTTGTGCTGTCATCACTATGGAAGCATCTCTACTCATCAGTCTGTTGTGCTGTCATCACTATGGAAGCATCACTACTCATCAGTCTGTTGTGCTGTCATCACTATGGAAGCATCACTACTCATCAGTCTGTTGTGCTGTCATCACTATGGAAGCATCACTACTCATCAGTCTGTTGTGCTGTCATCATTATGGAAGCATCACATTCATTAGTTCGTAATCTACATTCAGAACAAGACCACAGTGCTCTCTTTTCCCACCTCCTCCCCCCACCCCATCAGCTTCCTCTCCTCCCCACCCTGGTCTGTGCTGATCAGGCTGTTTTAAGAATAATTTGTATTCCTTCATTAGGATTCAGTCTATTGTTCTTTTCATTAATCATTAACTTAGCAGCATCTGTATAGATCTGTTCTGATACCCAACTTTACTTCGGTCAATATACTGATGGAATGCCATTCTAGCATCCGGGCCACTATTCCCTGTATAGTGTCCATATGGCTCTGGTCAAAATGAGTGCGTGCCATTTGGGACAGTCAGAGAATGAATATCATAGAGCCGTATGTATTCTGGACAGCTGGAACCTTGACTTAACAAACCTTACTGGGGTAATTGGGAGGATGTGGTTTTGGGAGGATGTGGTTCATCTGAACACAAACTAAATATGCTAATTAGTAGGCTTCCTAAAAAAGTGCGATCAGAGTCAACTGGAATGTTATATTATCCACCTCAGAGAGAGATGAGAGGACTGTACATCTCAATATCAACTGGACTGACTTATCTTTACTGAGGGACAACTTATACAGTGGTGAGTGGGCCCAGTGAACAATATGCTATTTGGGAGGCTGAGACATTTACAATGGCGCTGGTGAGTGGGCCCAGTGAACAAGATGCTATTTGGGAGGCTGAGACATTTACAATGACGCTGGTGAGTGGGCCCAGTGAACAAGATGCTATTTGGGAGGCTGAGACATTTACAGTGACGCTGGTGAGTGGGCCCAGTGAACAAGATGCTACTTGGGAGGCTGAGACAGTTACAGTGATGCTGGTGAGTGGGCCCAGTGAACAAGATGCTATTTGGGATGCTGAGACATTTACAGTGACGCTGGTGAGTGGGCCCAGTGAACAAGATGCTACTTGGGAGGCTGAGACATTTACAGTGACGCTGGTGAGTGGGCCCAGTGAACAAGATGCTATTTGGGATGCTGGGACATTTACAGTGACGCTGGTGAGTGGGTCCAGTGAACAAGATGCTATTTGGGAGGCTGAGACAGTTACAGTGACGCTGGTGAGTGGGCCCAGTGAACAAGATGCTATTTGGGATGTTGAGACAGCTACAGTGACCATCTCAGTTACAGTGACAACTCACCTGGTGTGCATCCAGATCTATGATGGTGGCTCTGGAGATTCCCTCCACCCTCTCAAACAGAAACTAGGACAGACAAACAGACAGACCGGCAGGAGGTGAACAAACAAACCAAACAAAAACAAACAGACAGAGACAGGAGAAGAGACATATTACTCTTTACCTTACCTTTACTTTACCTTACCTGTCATTTACCTGTCATGTATTTTATTTAACCTTTATTTAACTAGGCAAGTCAGTTAAGAACAAATTCTTATTTTCAATGACGGCCTAGGAACAGTGGGTTAACTGCCTGTTCAGGGGCAGAACGACAGATTTGTACCTTGTCAGCTCGGGGATTTGAACTTGCAACCTTCCGGTTACTTGTCCAACGCTCTAGCCACTAGGCTACCCTGCCGCCCCATTATTCACATTATTGTGGAACAGTAGACAAATCTATGCTGAACAAAAATATAAACGCAACATGCAAAAATGTTAATGGTTTTTCTGAGTTACAGTTCATATAAGGAAATCAGTCCATTTAAATTTGAGAAAAATAAGCTTTTTGTACTTATGGAACATTTCAGTGATCTTTTATTTCAGCTCAAGAGACAGGGGACAAACACTTCACAGGTTGTGTTTATATTTTGGTCAGTATAGTTGTAATGTTCTTACCTTGATAGCTAAGGTGATGTCGGCATAGGCACAGAATCCTCCTCCTTTGTCACTGGAGCAATGATGGAAACCTCCACCTGAGAGTGAGTGAGTGAGTGAGTGAGAAAGTGAGAGACAGACAGAGAGACAGACAGAGAGAGAGGGACAGAGAGAGAGGGACAGAGAGAGAGGGACAGAGAGAGAGAGACACAGAGAGAGAGAGAGAGAGAGACAGAGAGAGAGAGAGAAAGAAAGAGAGACAGAGAGAGACAGAGCGAGAGAGAGACAGAGAGAGAGAGAGAGAGAGAGAGAGAGAGAGAGAAAGAAAGAGAGACAGAGAGAGAGAGAGAGAGAGAGAGAGAAAGAGAGACAGAGAGAGACAGAGAGAGTTTGAGTTTTTGAGTTTTTATAAAACCTTTATTTTTTACTCAAGTGTTAACATAAATAATGACACACTGCTTTTTCAGAAATGAAATAACAAAATGTAATTCCTAAACAAAAATAAATACATAACATATACATTCAACTTATTTCAGCAGCAAAAAATAATTTCCCCTCCTCTACAAAACAAAGTGCTCCTTCGTAAGCCCACTTCTCCTCAAATAATAGGAGATCTTTTACAGCTGAAAAGAACTCAAAATCTACTTTTATTCTTGCTTTCACTAAACCTTTAAAAACACATCTTACATCCTGCCCATATCCCGTTTCTATCTTATGTTTCCTACTCAGAAAAATTGACATCTTAGCTTGTCCCAAAATAAAATTTAACATTTGACATTTTCTTTTCTGTTGTTTACTATATTGAAACCCCAAAATAAAAACAGTGTTATTGAAAAACTCCCCTACAGCTTTAAACAAAGATTCCAACATTTCCAATAGCGGTTTTATCCTCTCACACTCCATAAAACAGTGAAAAATGGTTTCTCTTATATTACAAAAAGGACATCCATCTCTAACATCTGAGTTAATAACAGATACAAAAGCATTAACTGCAATGATGCCATGTAAAACCCTCCATTGCATATCACCAGTACCCTTTTGTAACGGTGGTTTGTACAGTGCTCTCCATGCTGGCTTTACCTTGTCATCAATGCCCAATTTTACCCTCCATGGAGTATCTTTTCTATTTTTCAATTTATCTTTATTCAACACCTTGACACACCCCCTATACAATTCCTTCCCATTCACCTCATCCAAACCCACCTCCTCCAACCCTCTCAAATCCAGCAATAACGCCTTTCTTTCTGACTCTGGGATATTTGGTGTAATCCCTAGTTTCGGAAATGAGACGTCTTCATCTTGCACCTTCTTCTTGTGGCTACTAAGCATATCCCATTCTTCCGCTGACAGAGCCTTCCTACAGCTCCCCAGCATTTGTCCGACAATCCTTTCCGACCTCATCCCCAAATGTTCTGCCACCCTTCTTCCATCCATTAAGGCGGGCCCAGCCATGGCCATTAACTGTCTTAAGGTGATGATTTTCCCCTTCACCAGAATCTTGGAGAAATGTGGAACAGCTGCAGTTGTACAGTCCAGTCTCGCCCCATACACCAGAGGTTCCTCCAACAGCCAATGCACTGACTCCGCTGAAGTTCTTCTGGACACCTTCATTATGCTCCACACTCTGAGAAGGCCTCTATAAAACGGAGGTACTCCCTCCCTAGAAATCTGGCTACTATCAACCAGAAATAAAGCCTTCTTTAAACCTAATCCTCCAACCCTCTGTAATATAAGACCTGCCACCCCTCTCCACACCACATTTTCCGGTCCATAAAGCAGCCTTTGAATAAACTGAAACCGGAAAGCAGCAGCCCTACTAGCAAGATGTACAAGACCTTGTCCCCCCTCCTCTTTTGACAAATACAAAACACTTTGTGGAACCCAGTGATATTTATCCCAAAAGAAATCCACAATAATTGCCTGTATCTTAGCCAGAAGGCCAGATGGTGGTTCTAAAACTGACAACCGATGCCACAGTGCAGAGGCAATCACATTGTTAACTATAATAGTGCGCCCTCTATATGACATACGAGATAGTAACCAACGCCATCTCCTCATCCTCCCTTCCACCATTTCAACCACCCCACTCCAATTTTTTTCCATAGTCCCCTCATCTCCTAGATACACTCCAAGATACTTAAAACCTCCCTTACACCATTCTAGCCCCCCTGGCAAAGCCATGATCCCTCCAGACCATTCTCCAATCTGTAAAGCACAACTCTTTTCCCAATTTACCTTTGCAGAGGATATTCCCCTAAAACGATCAACCATTAGACTCAAGCTATCCACCTCCGCTTGATTTTTCACTAGCACAACTACATCATCAGCATAGGCTGAAAGACGAATAGGAGGAATATCCTCTGAAAGGCACACCCCTGCAATGCGACTTCTAATGCTATTTAGTAGTGGCTCTATAGCAATAGCATATAACATCCCAGACATAGAACATCCCTGCCTAATACCTCTACACACTTTAAAAGGAGCACTCAAACCACCGTTAACTTTCAATACACTTTCAATGTCACCATATATCACCTTTATCATGGCAATAAAACCAGAGCTGAACCCAAACGCCTCAAACGTGTGCCATAAATATTGATGTTCAACTCGGTCAAATGCCTTTTCCTGATCAATTGAAATTAGACCAGCATCCAACCCAATAGCCCTAGAGACGTCCAAAAAATCACGAATCAGAGAAATGTTATCCCCTATCTGCCTGCCAGGAACACAGTAGGACTGATCCGTATGTATGATTTGCCCCATCACCTCCCTCAGCCTGTTGGACAAAGCCTTTGACAATATCTTATAATCAGTACACAATAAAGCCACCGGCCTCCAGTTCTTCACCTCCCTCGGGTCACCCTTTTTGGGCAGTAGGGTGAGGACAGCCCTTCTGCAGCTTATTGGTAGTAACCCTCCGGTTAAACTATCATTAGCTACTTCTAACCAATCCTCTCCCAACATAGCCCAAAAAGACTTAAAAAAGTCAACGGGAAGCCCATCAATGCCTGGTGCCCTTCCATTTTCCATGCCTTTTAATGCAGTGTATAAATCCTGCAAAGACAATGGTTGCTCAAGCTCAACCTGAGCTTCTGCAGGCACCTTTGGGAGCCCATCAAAGAACTGCTGTGTCACTGTTTTGTCCTCTTTGTACTCACACTTGTAGAGCTCAGCATAGAACTCTACTGCCCTCTTTCTGATTTCACTAGGGCTAGTGAGCTCTTGTCCAACAGCTGATTTGAGACAATGAATAATTTTTCTTTGTCCATTCTTTTTCTCTAAACCAAAGAAAAATTTGGATGAGGCATCCATTTCAGATATGCCCTGAAATTTACTTCTCACCAGTGCCCCCTGTGCTCTGATACCCAGCAGATCTGCCAATGCAGCTTTTCTCCTCTTGAGGGCCTGAGTATGGCCTCGATCTCCTGTGGTCTCAACCAACGTCATGAGTTCCACTATTTCAATCTCTAGGGCTTTCATTGATCTGGTGATATCCTTGGTGACATTCCTCGTGTATTGATTACAAAATTGTTGAATCTGTATTTTCCCTATATCCCACCATTGTTGAAGGGATACAAAACTGGCCTTTTGAGCCCTCCACCTCTCCCAAAAAATACTGAAACATTTCCTGAAGTGAGCATCACTCAATAAAGTTATATTAAAATGCCAATATGCGCTTTTAGGTTTTACATCGTTAATGAACACCACCTCTGTTATTAAACAATGATCAGAAAATCCCACTGGAGTTATCACACTTGATTTACAGACCTAAGATTGATGCTCAAAAACATAAAACCTATCTAACCTGGCCATAGAGATGATGTTCTCTCTCACATGCGCCCAGGTGTACTGCCTTGTTCCTTCATGTTGACTCCGCCAAATATCACACAGTTCATTTGTTACAATAAGGCGTTTTAAAAACGTCCTTGAGGCTATATGAGGTTCTTGGTGATTTCTATCTAAATCGCTAACTGTGCAGTTAAAATCCCCAGCAATAAACAAATAATCTTCTTTGTTACATTTCTCAATGGTATTTGATAATGTCTCTAAAAAACATACCCTCTCAACTGTCACCACTGGGGCATATACATTTATCAGACACATATTGATATTTTCATACCTTGCTCTAACTTTTAATAACCTCCCCTCAACTACCTCTTCAACCTCGTATAACAAAGGCAAAAACCCTTTTGAGAACAAGATAACCACACCCCCACTTTTTGAGTTTTTATGACTACACACCACTGTCCCCCCCCACTCCTGTTGCCACATAACTTCATTTTCCAAATTACTATGCGTTTCTTGCAGAAAAATTATGTCACTTCCCTTTCCCCTCATTAACTCATACACCATGGCTCTTTTTTTAACATCTCTTGCCCCATTTACGTTTAAAGAAGAGATCTTAAAACTGCTCATGGATAAGAAAAAAAAACAGAGGAAGATACAGCCACCACATCTCTTTACAGAGTTAAAACTGCAACTGAACTCTTTCATTTTCTTTAGAATTTACATCACTTATTACTCTCGTGACCACTTTCTTGAGTCTAGCAATTTCAGGGCTTTTCAAACCTCCCCCTGTAATTTTTGACATCAGAAACTTTGCTGATTCAATAAACAATTCACGTTCAGGGAAAAAATCAGTTACATTGTAATCCTGCATATATTTCTTCCCTTTTGTCAACTTCAGAAATTGACGTATCTTCTCGATCCCATACCTCCCTTCCACCCCATCTATCTCACTATATTGTTGTGATGCGTCAGATGACTCACTCTCGCTATCCTCCCCAGAAGAAAACCCCATCTCTACAACCTGTTCATCTTCACCTGATTTATCCATCTCTACCTTTCTCTTAGAATTAGACCCTTCACCACCCCTTAAATTCTTCCTTTTACTCCTCGGTATTTTGAAAACATCCGCTTCCTTTTCCGTTATTTCAATCTCCTCTTGACCTTCAATTTCATTTTCCAGCACCACCTCAGCGACGGCAGTCGCAATCTCACCTACTGTTTCCCCTCCCTCTTTGTTCTGATCTACCACAATTGCCCCCGTATCCACAATGCCTTCCTCTCCTACTTTTCCAACCACATCTGCCCACCTTCTCTCTTCCCCTACACCTGTAGTATTTTCATCCCTTCGCTGTGGTACGTCAGTTGCACCCGCACTAAAGCTACTACCAGGCTCAGCGCGCTCATTCTCGGAACAATTACGCACCAAATGCCCCTCTCTTCCACATCCAAAACATTTCATTGATTCAGTAGATGCATAGAAGACATAATCAAATCCATCAATCTTAAAACTAAACGCTAAATTCAGTTCATCTCCTTCCTTTTTTAAAATCATATGCACTTGTCTCCTATGAGACACGACATGTTTCAACAACGGAGATTTGCATCCAAAAATAACCTTCTTTATTGTAGATACGATTTGACCATGGCGAGATAACTCTCGCTCTAACACTTCATCTCTAACAAATGGTGGCACGTTAGAAAGCATAACTTTCTTCGCAGGATTCATAAGCGGAAATACCGGCGTCTGTGTTTCCCGCAACACAACACCCCTCTCAACTATCTTATTCACCTTTTCAATTGAATCTAAGAATATCACTACAGCGCTATTCATCCTTGAGGCTGATTTGATGCTATCATACCCAATGATAGCACCCACAGCCAAGCTACATTCTTCCACTGAACACCCAGCCGCAGCAGGAATTTTTACTCCATGCCTCCGACTAAGTTTTTCAAACTCTACATTTCCGCGAGTGGCCATTGCAACCAGCCCCACCCGCTGGTTGTGCCCTCGCGAAAAACCAACCTCAAAGATCCCACCACCCCTATACGTGCTTAGTGATAGTTAAACAATATACCCTTAAAACAACTAAACTAATCAATATATATATATATGTACATACCAAAACCCAATAGAGTGAAAAGAAATTCCATTCGCTCTCGCAAACACTCTGCTTGACGACTCACTCCCAGCATGCACTCCGACGAGAGAGAGAGAGAGAGAGAGAGAGAGAAAGAAAGAGAGACAGAGAAAGAGAGACAGAGAAAGAGAAAGAGAGAGACAGAGAGACAGACAGAGAGACAGAGAGAGAGAGAGAGAGAGAGAGAGAGAGAGAGAGAGAGAGAAAGAGAGACAGAGAGAGACAGAGAGAGACAGAGAGAGACAGAGAGAGACAGAGAGACACACACTTTTGAGAACAACAATGGCAGCATATTTTCATAGCCCCCCACCCAAATGCAGAGGCCTTTGAAGCCCCAATGGCTTATCCCTGTCCAGGGGTCATTACAATACACCCCATGGATATAAAAAATAACACTGCAAGGAATAAGTACAACAACAACTAAGCTCCTCAAGGACAATCCAGAGACACTATTTGCTGACTGCCACAAAGAGGGGAACACAAGCAACTTAATTTTCCACACAGACCATCCCTGGCATGGCACAGTGTTATAAGAGTACACTACCCCTATGTCAAGAGAGAGGGTATTGGCCCAGGATGGAAACTCAGAATACTAGACATTGAGGAAATTGAAACAACCTCTGTCAACGTGTACAAGTCTGGGACAGTGATGGTGCAGGGCATCCTCATGCAGTTCCAGCAGGACTTTTATGGGATCAAAGAGAGAGCACAGTAGGAAAAGCTCTCTCTCTGCGACGACTCCCCCATCCTGAGTGAGTCTGATCAAATCAAGTCATTTCCGGTCACAACTTGTAGACTTGTTTAAGTGCTGCTGTGCATTTTGTTGCTAATCTTACTTTGCTACCTGACAACTTTACGGTTTCACTTTATCTGGCCATGGTTCGTCAGGACCTCCAACAGCCGAAGCTAAGTAGTAACATTAACATGATGCCTTCTAATTGCAGTCGCTGTACTCATAATATACAGGAGAACGATCGCCTTACGGCGAGGATAGCTGTGCTACAAGCCCAGCTTCAGACGCAATCGTTAGGCAAGGGTAATTTCAGTGTAGGAAAGGATGAAACAGCGTCTGTGCCACCAGTAAGTACAGATAGTAGTATAAATCCCCTGGCACAGTCCCCGCAGCCGGACAACTTTCTCACGGTTTCTGGAAGGAAATGCTGTAGGAACGCTCAACCGGTGTCGCTCATTCAGCCGACAGAACTTTCAACCGGTTTTCCCCATTAAGCAGCGGGTCGGAGTCAGAGGCTGAGCCTTCTCTGGTCTCTACTCCTCCCGTTACGGGGTCTGAGACGCCGAAGCTTCCCACCATTAGCTCTGACAAACTGAAAACTATGGTCATTGGCGACTACATTACCTGCAGTATTAGACATAAAACGAATCATCCAGCGATCATACACTGTTTACCAGGAAGCAGGGCTACCAACGTTAAGGCTAATCTAAAGATGGTGCTGGCTAAGGCTAAAACTGGCGAGTGTATAGAGAGTATAGGGATATTGTTATCCACGTCAGCACCAACAATGTTAGGATGAAACAGTCAGAGGTCACCAAGTGTAACATAGCTTCAGCGTGTAAATCAGCTAGAAAGATGTGTCAGCATCGAGTAATTGTCTCTGGCCCCCTCCCAGTTACGGGGAGTGATGAGCTCTACAGCAGAGTCTCACAACTCAATCGATAGTTGAAAACTGTTTTCTACCCCTCCCAAAATATATAATTTGTAGATAATTGGCCCTCTTTCTGGGACTCACCCACAAACAGGACCAAGCCTGACCTGCTGAGGAGTGACGGACTCCATCCTAGCTGGAGAATAACAACCTCCTCCATTCCTGTCATTATTGAAAGAGATTGTGATACCTCACACCGTGTGCAGGGTGAATACGTGTTCTGTCGTATGTTAATTTGGTAAAAAAATTTGACATTTGCTCAGTACATTGTTTCTACTGAGGAAAAGCACAAGTCTACTGTTAATGATAATGCAGAGGATTTTCCCAAGGTTGCTGTTGACGCATATCCCACGTTAGTTATTATGGTCAAGTTTGTCTCCACTTTTGTGGATTGGGGTGATCAGTCCTTGGTTTCAAATATTGGGGAAGATGCCAGAATTGAGGATGATGTTAAAGAGTTTAAGTATAGCCAATTGGAATATATATATATTTACAGTGCCTTGCGAAAGTATTCGGCCCCCTTGAACTTTGCGACCTTTTGCCACAGTTCAGGCTTCAAACATAAAGATATAAAACTGTATTTTTTTGTGAAGAATCAACAACAAGTGGGACACAATCATGAAGTGGAACGACATTTATTGGATATGTCAAACTTTTTTAACAAATCAAAAACTGAAAAATTGGGCGTGCAAAATTATTCAGCCCCTTTACTTTCAGTGCAGCAAACTCTCTCCAGAAGTTCAGTGAGGATCTCTGAATGATCCAATGTTGACCTAAATGACTAATGATGATAAATACAATCCACCTGTGTGTAATCAAGTCTCCGTATAAATGCACCTGCACTGTGATAGTCTCAGAGGTCCGTTAAAAGCGCAGAGAGCATCATGAAGAACAAGGAACACACCAGGCAGGTCCGAGATACTGTTGTGAAGAAGTTTAAAGCCGGATTTGGATACAAAAAGATTTCCCAAGCTTTAAACATCCCAAAGAGCACTGTGCAAGCGATAATATTGAAATGGAAGGAGTATCAGACCTCTGCAAATCTACCAAGACCTGGCCGTCCCTCTAAACTTTCAGCTCATACAAGGAGAAGACTGATCAGTGATGCAGCCAAGAGGCCCATGATCACTCTGGATGAACTGCAGAGATCTACAGCTGAGGTGGGAGACTCTGTCCATAGGACAACAATCAGTCGTATATTGCACAAATCTGGCCTTTATGGAAGAGTGGCAAGAAGAAAGCCATTTCTTAAAGATATCCATAAAAAGTGTCGTTTAAAGTTTGCCACAAGCCACCTGGGAGACACAACAAACATGTGGAAGAAGGTGCTCTGGTCAGATGAAACCAAAATGGAACTTTTTGGCAACAATGCAAAACGTTATGTTTGGCGTAAAAGCAACACAGCTCATCACCTTGAACACACCATCCCCACTGTCAAACATGGTGGTGGCAGCATCATGGTTTGGGCCTGCTTTTCTTCAGCAGAGACCGGGAAGATGGTTAAAATTGATGGGAAGATGGATGGAGCCAAATACAGGACCATTCTGGAAGAAAACCTGATGGAGTCTGCAAAAGACCTGAGACTGGGACGGAGATTTGTCTTCCAACAAGACAATGATCCAAAACATAAAGCAAAATCTACAATGGAATGGTTCAAAAAATAAACATATCCAGGTGTTAGAATGGCCAAGTCAAAGTCCAGACCTGAATCCAATCGAGAATCTGTGGAAAGAACTGAAAACTGCTGTTCACAAATGCTCTCCATCCAACCTCACTGAGCTCGAGCTGTTTTGCAAGGAGGAATGGGAAAAAAAATTCAGTCTCTCGATGTGCAAAACTGATAGAGACATACCCCAAGCGACTTACAGCTGTAATCGCAGCAAAAGGTGGCGCTACAAAGTATTAACTTAAGGGGGCTGAATAATTTTGCACGCCCAATTTTTCAGTTTTTGATTTGTTAAAAAAGTTTGAAATATCCAATAAATGTCGTTCCACTTCATGATTGTGTCCCACTTGTTGTTGATTCTTCACAAAAAAATACAGTTTTATATCAATATGTTTGAAGCCTGAAATGTGGCAAAAGGTCGCAAAGTTCAAGGGGGCCGAATACTTTCGCAAGGCACTGTATATATTGTATATTTTATCATTTCATTTAGGATACCATCAACACCACAGGCCTCTGTGGGTTGGAGGGATTGAATTTTGTCCTGTAGTTCACTCAATGTAATTGGAGAATCCAGTGGGTTCTATTAGTCTTTAATAGTTGATTCTACAACACACTCTCTCTCTCTGTCCAACCTCCAACTCACTGTCTGAGTCAATTCATAAGAGTTGAATTGGCAGTGAAACTGAGAAGTCATGAGAAAGAGGAGACAGAACTCACCTACATTGATGGCCCAGCCTCGGTCTACAGCCAGTTTCCCTGCCTACAGACGACACACAATACATTAGATTAAAAACAACACAATCATTTTTTAACTTTATTTAACCTTTATATAACTAGGCAAGTCAGTTAAGAACAAATTCTTACTTACAATGACGGACTACCCAGTCATTGTAAATAAAAGGATTAGATTAGAAATAACATGTGAGATTATAAACAACACAATAGACTAAAAACAACACAATTGTCACGCCCTGGCCTTAATATTTTGTGTTTTCTTTATTATTGTGGTTAGGCCAGGGTGTGACATGGGTGATTATGTGTTTGTCTTGTCTAGGGGTTTTGTAGATTGATGGGGTTGTGTTTAGTATAGTAGTCTAGGAAAGTCTATGGTTGCCTAGAGTGGTTCTCAGAGGCAGGTGTTTATCGTTGTCTCTGATTGGGAACCATATTTAGGCAGCCATATTTCTTGGGTATTTGGTGGGTGTTTGTTCCTGTCTCTGTGTTTGTTGTACCAGATAGGGCTGTTTCGGTTTTTCACGTTTCTTGTTTTTGTATATTGTTCGTATTTTCATCTTTCATTAAAGATGTTTATGAATAACCACGCTGCATTTTGGTCCTCCTCTCTTTCACCAGAAGAAAACCGTAACAACAATACATTAGATTAGAAACAACACATGAAAAACACATTAGATTAGAAACAACACATTAGATTAGAAACAACACACTAGATTAGAAACAACACACTAGATTAGAAACAACACAATAGATCAGATTAGAAACAACACACTAGACTAGAAACAACACACTAGACTAGAAACAACACAATAGATCAGATTAGAAACAACACACTAGACTAGAAACAACACACTAGACTAGAAACACACTAGACTAGAAACAACACACTAGACTAGAAACAACACAATAGATCAGATTAGAAACAACACACTAGACTAGAAACAACACACTAGACTAGAAACAACACACTAGACTAGAAACAACACAATAGATCAGATTAGAAACAACACACTAGACTAGAAACAACACACTAGACTAGAAACAACACAATAGATCAGATTAGAAACAACACACTAGACTAGAAACAACACACTAGACTAGAAACAACACAATAGATCAGATTAGAAACAACACACTAGACTAGAAACAACACACTAGACTAGAAACAACACAATAGATCAGATTAGAAACAACACAATACATTAGAAACAACACATGAAAAACACATTAGATTAGAAACCACACATTAGATTACAAACAACACAATCAGAAACAATACATTAGAATAGAAACAACACAACACATTAGATTAGAAACGAAACAATACAATATATTAGAAAAACATATTAGATTAGAAACAACAGATTAGAAACAATACAATATATTAGAAAAACACATTAGATTAGAAACAACAGATTATAAACATTAAATACATTAGATTAGAAACAACACAATACATTAGATTAGAAACAACACAATACATTAGAAACAACACAATACATTAGAAACAACACATTAGAAACAATACAATATATTAGAAAAACACATTAGATTAGAAACAACACAATACAATAGATTAGAAACAACACAATATTTTAGATTAGAAACACAATATATTAGATTAGAAACAACATAATACATTAGATTAGAAACAACACATTAGAAACAACACAATACATTAGAAACAACACATTAGAAACAACACATTACATTAGATTAGAAACAACACATTAGAAACAACACATTACATTAGATTAGAAACAACACATTAGAAACAACACATTACATTAGATTAGAAACAACACATTAGAAACAACACAATACATTAGAAACAACACATTAGAAGCAACACATTAGAAGCAACACATTAGAAGCAACACATTACATTAGATTAGAAACAACACAATACGTTAGAAACAACACATTAGAAACAACACATTACATTAGATTAGAAACAACACATTAGAAACGCAATACATTAGATTAGAAACAACACATTAGAAACAACACATTACATTAGATTAGAAACAACACATTACATTAGATTAGAAACAACAAATTAGAAACAAAAACAATACATTAGATTAGAAACAACACAATACATTAGATTAGAAACAACACAATACACTAGATTAGAAACAACACAATACACTAGATTAGAAACAACACAATACACTAGATTAGAAACAACACACTAGATTAGAAACAACACACTAGATTAGAAACAACACAATAGATTAGAAACAACACATTAGAAACAAAAACAATACATTAGATTAGAAACAACACAATACATTAGATTAGAAACAACACAATAAATTAGATTAGAAACAACACAATACATTAGATTAGAAACACAGTACATTAGATTAGAAACAACACAATAAATTAGATTAGAAACAACACAATACATTAGATTAAAAACACCACACTAGAATAGAAACACACCAGATTAGAAAAAATACAATAGATTAGACAAAACACATTATATTAGAAACAACACAATACATTAGATTAGAAACAACACAACACATTACAATATAACACTACAGAGGCTGAGTCCTTGAGATGAATAAACATGAATCTATAAATGTATCCATAAAAATTATACAAATAATATCCCCCAGCCACCCAGCCACCCAGCCACCCATTCAGCTAGACAGTCAGCCAGCCAGTCAACCAGACCAGTCAGCCAGCTCGCTAGCCAGCCATTCAGCCAGCCACTCAACAAGCTAGACAGCCTGTCAACCAGCCAGCCAGTCTTCTGGCCAGTCAGCCAGCCAGCCAGATGCCAGTCAGCCAGCCAGATGCTTCCCTCTCTCTCTACCTTTCTATCAGATTGGTATGGCTTCCCTCTCTCTCTACCTTTCAACCAGACTGGTATGGCTTCCCTCTCTCTCTACCTTTCTACCAGACTGGTATGGCTTCCCTCTCTCTCTACCCTTCCATCAGACTGGTATGGCTTCCCTCTCTCTCTACCCTTCCATCAGACTGGTATGGCTTCCCTCTCTCTCTACCCTTCCATCAGACTGGTATGGCTTCCCTCTCTCTCTACCCTTCCATCAGACTGGTATGGCTTCCCTCTCTCTCTACCCTTCCATCAGACTGGTATGGCTTCCCTCTCTCTCTATCTTTCCATCAGACTGGTATGGCTTCCTTCTGACTGGTATGGCCTTCCTCTCTCTCTACCTTTCTACCAGACTGGTATGACTTCCCTCTCTCTCTACCCTTCCATCAGACTGGTATGGCTTCCTTCTGACTGGTATGGCTTCCCTCTCTCTCTACCTTTCTAGCAGACTGGTATGGCTTCCCTCTCTCTCTACCTTTCTATCAGACTTGTATGGCTTCCTTCTGACTGGTATGGCTTTAACAAAATTTAACAAAAGCGCATTTTCGTCAGGGTATATGCAGCAGTTTGGGCCACCTGGCTCGTTGCGAACTGTGTGAAGACCATTTCTTCCAGACAAAGACCGTAATTAATTTGCCAGAATTTTACATAATTATAACATAACATTGAAGGTTGTGCAATGTAACAGCAATATTTAGACTTATGGATGCCACCCGTTAGATAAAATACGGAACGGTTCCGTATTTTGGAAAGAATAAACATTTTGTTTTTCGAAATGATCATTTCCGGATTTGACCATATTAATGTGTGTTTCTTATAATATAATGAAGTCTATGATTTGATATTTGATAAAGCAGTCTGACTGAGCGGTGGTAGGCAGCAGCAGGCTCGTAAGCATTCATTCAAACAGCATTTTCCTGCATTTGCCAGCAGTTCTTCGCAATGCTTGAAGCACAGCGCTGTTTATGACTTCAAGCCTATCAACTCCCGAGATTAGGCTGGCATTACTATAGTGCCTATAAGAACATCCAATAGTCATAGGTATATGAAATACAAAATCGTATAGAGAGAAATAGTCCTATAATTCCTATAATAACTACAACCTAAAACTTCGTAACTGGGAATATTGAAGACTCATGTTAAAAGGAACCACCAGCTTTCATATGTTCTCATGTTCTGAGCAAGGAACTGAAAAGTTAGCTTTCTTACATGGAACATATTGCACTTTTACTTTCTTCTCCAACACTTTGTTTTTGCATTATTTAAACCAAATTGAACATATTTCATTATTTATTTGAGGCTAAATTGATTTTATTGATGTATTATCTTAAATTAAAATAAGTGTTCATCAGTATTGTTGTAATTGTCATTATTACAAATATGTATAAAACATTTTATATATTAAAACAATTTAAAATAAAAATAATTGGTCCTCCAATAATCGGTATCGGCGTTGAAAAATCATAATCGGTCGACCTCTACTTCAGACCTAGTGAAGGAGCAAGGACTATACAGAGGAGCTAAGACTATACACTGTGTTGACAGTGTACATGGATCCAGTTGTGCGGCCCAGCGGGCCGGCCAGCAATGCTATGAAATCAACCAGCAATCTAGCCAGCCAGTCAGCCAAACAGCCAGCAAGCTAAAAAGCCAGCCACCCAGCCAACCATTCAGCTAGACAGTCAGCCAGCCAGTCAACCAGACCAGTCAGCCAGCTCGCTAGCCAGCCATTCAGCCAGCCACTCAACCAGCCAGCAAGCTAGACAGCCTGTCAACCAGCCAGCCAGTCTTCTGGCCAGTCAGCCAGCCAGCCAGATGCCAGTCAGCCAGCCAGATGCCAGTCAGCCAGCCAGATGCCAGTCAGCCAGCCAGTCAGCCAGCCAGTCAGCCAGTCAGCCAGCCAGTCAGCCAGTTAACCAGCTAGTCAGCCAGCCAGTCAGCCAGATGTCAGTCAGCCAGCCATATGCCAGTCAGCCAGCCAGATGCCAGCCAGTCAGCCAGCCAGCCAGTTAGTTAGTTAACCAGCCAGCAAGTTAACCAGCCAGCCAGTCAGCCAACCAGTCAGTTAACCAGCCAGTTAACCAGCCAGTCAGCCAGTTAACCAGCCAGTCAGCCAGCCAGCCAGACAACTGATGGTATAGTAATAACACGTATTAGCATTTACACAGACACACAGCTGTGGAGTGAACCACTCAGTTCTCCCTTGGCGACACACAGCTGTGGAGTGAACCACTCAGTTCTCCCTTGGCGACACACAGCTGTGGAGTGAACCACTCAGTTCTCCCTTGGCGACACACAGCTGTGGAGTGAACCACTCAGTTCTCCCTTGGCGACACACAGCTGTGGAGTGAACCACTCAGTTCTCCCTTGGCGACACACAGCTGTGGAGTGAACCACTCAGTTCTCCCTTGGTGACACACAGACACACAGCTGTGGAGTGAACCACTCAGTTCTCCCTTGGCGACACACAGCTGTGGAGTGAACCACTCAGTTCTCCCTTGGCGACACACAGCTGTGGAGTGAACCACTAAGTTCTCCCTTGGCGACACACAGACACACAGCTGTGGAGTGAACCACTCAGTTCTCCCTTGGCGACACACAGCTGTGGAGTGAACCACTCAGTTCTCCCTTGGCGACACACAGCTGTGGAGTGAACCACTCAGTTCTCCCTTGGCGACACACAGCTGTGGAGTGAACCACTCAGTTCTCCCTTGGCGACACACAGCTGTGGAGTGAACCACTCAGTTCTCCCTTGGCGACACACAGCTGTGGAGTGAACCACTCAGTTCTCCCTTGGCGACACACAGCTGTGGAGTGAACCACTCAGTTCTCCCTTGGCGACACACAGCTGTGGAGTGAACCACTCAGTTCTCCCTTGGCGACACACAGCTGTGGAGTGAACCACTCAGTTCTCCCTTGGCGACACACAGCTGTGGAGTGAACCACTCAGTTCTCCCTTGGCGACACACAGCTGTGGAGTGAACCACTCAGTTCTCCCTTGGCGACACACAGCTGTGGAGTGAACCACTCAGTTCTCCCTTGGTGACACACAGACACACAGCTGTGGAGTGAACCACTCAGTTCTCCCTTGGCGACACACAGCTGTGGAGTGAACCACTCAGTTCTCCCTTGGCGACACACAGCTGTGGAGTGAACCACTAAGTTCTCCCTTGGCGACACACAGACACACAGCTGTGGAGTGAACCACTCAGTTCTCCCTTGGCGACACACAGCTGTGGAGTGAACCACTCAGTTCTCCCTTGGCGACACACAGCTGTGGAGTGAACCACTCAGTTCTCCCTTGGTGACACACAGACACACAGCTGTGGAGTGAACCACTCAGTTCTCCCTTGGCGACACACAGCTGTGGAGTGAACCACTCAGTTCTCCCTTGGCGACACACAGCTGTGGAGTGAACCACTCAGTTCTCCCTTGGCGACACACAGCTGTGGAGTGAACCACTCAGTTCTCCCTTGGCGACACACAGCTGTGGAGTGAACCACTCAGTTCTCCCTTGGCGACACACAGCTGTGGAGTGAACCACTCAGTTCTCCCTTGGCGACACACAGCTGTGGAGTGAACCACTCAGTTCTCCCTTGGCGACACACAGCTGTGGAGTGAACCACTCAGTTCTCCCTTGGCGACACACAGCTGTGGAGTGAACCACTCAGTTCTCCCTTGGCGACACACAGCTGTGGAGTGAACCACTCAGTTCTCCCTTGGCGACACACAGCTGTGGAGTGAACCACTCAGTTCTCCCTTGGTGACACACAGCTGTGGAGTGAACCACTCAGTTCTCCCTTGGTGACACACAGCTGTGGAGTGAACCACTCAGTTCTCCCTTGGCGACACACAGCTGTGGAGTGAACCACTCAGTTCTCCCTTGGCGACACACAGCTGTGGAGTGAACCACTCAGTTCTCCCTTGGCGACACACAGACACACAGCTGTGGAGTGAACCACTCAGTTCTCCCTTGGCGACACACAGCTGTGGAGTGAACCACTCAGTTCTCCCTTGGTGACACACAGCTGTGGAGTGAACCACTCAGTTCTCCCTTGGTGACACACAGACACACAGCTGTGGAGTGAACCACTAAGTTCTCCCTTGGCGACACACAGCTGTGGAGTGAACCACTCAGTTCTCACTTGGCGACACACAGACGTTGAAGCTGCTGACTCAATATTTATATAAAAGGGTATTTTACATAATGTGCCACAGACAGAAACACAGAGAGACACAGAGAGAGCTCATGTTTTGCTGAATAGGCAGTA
Source organism: Oncorhynchus mykiss (assembly GCF_057628025.1). Classification (NCBI taxonomy): domain Eukaryota; kingdom Metazoa; phylum Chordata; class Actinopteri; order Salmoniformes; family Salmonidae; genus Oncorhynchus; species Oncorhynchus mykiss. Next base: position 84,990,468 of record NC_143028.1, read on the forward strand.
TCCAACGCTAAGAGGGATGACCCCAACCAAGGGTTTGATACTGCAGCAAACGAACCCTGCCTCATGGCCTTGAACCAAATAAAACAAGCACATTAGTGAGACTGACTGGGTTTCAACAAAGGTCATCAGAACATAGTAAGGCTGCTCTCTGAGTTCATGGGTCTCAGGGAAGGTTAGTAGGACAGAAAAAGAAAAGCATTCTTCTCTATCCGTAAAGAAGAAAAAAAGAAATGAATTTATTCCAATACTAATTTGAGAAGAGTCTTTCCCCTCAGAGGCTCTGATACCTGTGAAGGCCCTAGGACAAGGATCTCCATCACAGCTGTTCGAACTCTAAGAAGCCTGTCTCTCCCAGGATACACCAAAAACAACCAAATAGAACTGGTTTTGAATAAAACATTCAATAGCACCCTGTGAATCTATTTCCTGAACACAAAACTCCAGACTGTACTATGACAACAGATTCCTCACGTTACAGTAGTTGCTAATGCAGAGGCTGATGAGAACAAAGCTGACAAGCTTACACTATGGCAGACATCATCCAACCTACCATGATGGTGCCTCCGGTCTGCGTTCTGAGTGGTCTCAGGACCCGTCTCTGAACCAGGAAGTTAGGTAGGCATAGGAGGGGAGGGATCTCTGTGATGGTCGCTACAACCAGGGACCACTGGATTGGACGAAGAAAACAACACATCATCCTCACACACACGCAGAACACACACTATGGGAAATTCCGATGTACATCTAGGTTTAGGAAGGTGATTTCTGAATGGGATTGATTACTGCTGGCAAAATGGCATGGCGTTATTAACAACAGTCTCAACTAACTTACACTGGAATATAATACATATTATAATACATATACACATACATATGTCATAAAATAAATCATTAAGTGAATGCAACAGAATACTGAGGTAGGTACGGTACCTATCTACAGCCCTCCACCAAACAGCTCTGAGGGATATGTGGTTTCCAGTTTGCATAAAGTCTAGTGTAGTTCCTTGATGGCCGTCGTGGTATCGGCTTAAGGGGGAATATACACGGCTGTGACTATAACCGGAGAGAATTATCTTGGTAATACGCTCAGCATACGGTCAGGGGACAAAAGGACTTGAGTTTCTGTATGTTATCACAATCACACCATGAGTAGTTAATCATGAAACATACATCCCCGCCATTCTTCTTCCTGGATGGAGAGTTGTTTATTCCTGTCTACGAGATGTACTGAGAACCCAGCTGGCTGTATGGACGGGGACAGTATATCCAGAGAAAACCATGATTCCATGAAACAGAGTATGTTACAGTCCCTAATGTCTCTCTAGAAGAAGATCCTCGCCCTGAGCTCATCTACTTCATTGTCCAGAGATTGAACATTAGCGAGTAATATACTCGGAAGCAGTGGATGGTGTCGGACTAGAAGTCCACTCTGAATACCTCTTGGAGCAGCTTCTGGGACAAGTGTAATTGCCCTGGGGGGTACAAACAAAGGATCCAATTCGGGAAAGTCATATTCCTGATCGTAATGCTGGTGAGTTACCGCCGCTCTGATATCCAAAAGTTTAAAAAAATGATTACTGCAAAGTTGCTGAGAAGCTAGAAGCACAGCTGCCATGTCTGTCGGAGCCATCTTGGTGTGGGGGGGGTGCTTTGGCAAAGTGGATGGGGTTATCTCCTGCGTGGTTGGCTGCATGGTTGGCCCTATCTGGAGTTATTGTCTGATGGGGCTACAGTGTCCCCTTACCCCCACTGTCTCAGCCTCCAGTATCTATGCTGCAATATGTGCCGTAGGGCTGTCTGTCCGATCTGGTGTCCTGTGTGAACTTAAGTATGCTCCCTTTAATTCTCTCATCTCTCCCCTGCTGGAGGACCTGAGCCCTAGGACCATGCTTCAGGACTATCTGGCCTGATGACTCCTGGCTGTCCCCGGTCTACCTGGTATTGCTGCTGATCTAGTTTCTGCTGTTCTGCCTGTGCCTATGGACCCTGAAATGCTTGTCCCGACCAATGAATGCTTGGCTATGAAAAACCAATTGACATTTACTCCTGAGGAGCTGACCTGTTGCACTCTCTACAATCACTGGCAGAATCCTTTTTTTTCTTTAACGAGTCCGATGTGAAGGAAATACTGCTTTCCCGGGAACAGGCCCAGATCCCCGTCATTTGTGTGAAGAGAGGGCGAAGACAAAGCTGGACGGCGGGAATCCTTCTGAGAATTCGTAGGCGATCGAATAAACCCCCACTGCCTTCCATTCTGCTAGCAAACGTGCAATCTTTGGAAAATAAAATAGATGACCTACGCGGAAGATTAAACTACCAACAGGACACTGAAGACTGTATTATCTTATGCTTCACCGAGTAGTGTCTGAACGACCACATTATCAACATATAGTTGGCTGGTTATACGCTGTATCAGCAGGATAGAACAGCAGCGTCTGGTAAGCGACGGTGGACTGTGTATTTTTGTAAATAACAGCTGGTACACGATATCTAAGGAAGTCTCAAGGATTTGCTCACCTGAGGAAGAGTATCTCATGATAAGCTGAAGACCACACTATCTACCTAGAGTTTTCATCTGTATTTTTCATAGCTGTCTACATACCACCACAGACTGATGCTGGCACTAGAACCACACTCAATGAACTGTGTTCCACCATATGCAAACAGGAAAACGCTCCCCAGAGGCGGCGCTCCTAGTGGCCGGGGACTTTAATGCAGGGAAACTTAAATCATTTGAACCAAATTTCTATCAGCATGTTAAATGTGCAACCAGAGAGGGGAAAAAAAACTATGGACCACCTTTACTCCACACAGGGACGCATACAAAGCTCTCCCTTGCCCTACATTTGGCAAATTACCATAATTCCATCCTCCTGATCCCTGCTATAAAGCACCAGTGACTTGATCAATAAAAAAAAGTGGTCAGAGGAAGCAGATGCTAAGCTACAGAACTGTTTTTCTAGCACAGAATGGAATATGTTCCGGGATTCCTCCGATGGCATACACCACATCAGTCATTGGATTCATCAATAAGTGCATCGATGATGTCATCCCTACAGTGACCGTACGTACATACCCCAACCAGAAGCCATGGATTACAGGCAACATCCGCACTGAGCTAAAGGCTAGAGCTGCAGCTTTCAAGGACCGGGACTCTAACACGGAAGCTTATAAGAAATCCCGCTATGCCCTCCAACGAACCATCAAACAGGCAAAGCGTCAATACAGGACTAAGATCGAATTCTACTACAATGGTTCTGATGCTCATCGGAAGTGGCAGGGCTAGCAAACCATTACTGACTACAAAGGGAAGCACAGACGAGAGCTGCCCAGTGACACAAGCCTACCAGACGAGCTAAAGTAATTCTATGCTCGAAGCAAATAAGACCGAAACATGCATGAGAGCACCAGCTCTTCTGGAAGACTGTGTGATCATGCTCTCCAAACCTGATGTAAGTAAGACCTTTAAACAGGTAAACATTCACAAGGCCGCAGGGCAGATTACCAGTATGACAGATTACCAGTATGTGTACTGCGAGCATGCACTGACTAATTGGCATGTGTCTTCACTGACATTTTCAACCTTCCCTGTCTGAGTCTGTATCACCAACATGTTTCAAGCAGACCACCATAGTCCCTGTGCCCAACACATCCTCCACGCTGATCCTCAACACAGGGGCTCCTCAGGGGTGTGTGCTCAGTCCCCTCCTGTACTCCCTCTTCACTTATGATACTCTAACACCATCTGCTGTTTCCTGAAGTCCACAATCATCTCCTTTGTTTTTTGGCATTGAGTGGGAGGTTATTTTCCTGACACCACACTCCAAGGGCCCTCACCTCCTCCCTGTTGGCCGTCTCATTGTTGTTGGTAATCAAGCCTACCACTGTAGTGTCATCCGCAAACTTGATGATTGAGTTGGAGGCGTGCATGGCCACGCAGTTGTGGGTGAACAGGGAGTACAGGAGAGGGCTCAGAACACACCCTTGTGGGGCCCCAGTGTTGAGGATCAGCAGGGTGGAGATGTTGTTACCTACCCTCACCACTTGGGGGCGGCCCGTCAGGAAGTCCAGTACCCAGTTGCACAGGACGGGGTCGAGACCCAGGGTCTCGAGCTTGATGACGAGTTTGGAGGGTACTATGGTGTTAAATGCAGAGCTGTAGTCGATGAACAGCATTCTCACATAGGTATTCCTCTTGTCCAGATGGGTTAGGGCAGTGTGCAGTGTGGTTGCGATTGCGTTGTCTGTGGACCTATTTGGGCCGTAAGCAAATTGGAGTGGGTCTAGGGTGTCAGGTAGGGTGGAGGTGATATGGTCCTTGATTAGTCTCTCAAAGCACTTCACGATGACGGAAGTGAGTGCTACGTGGCGGTAGTCGTTTAGCTCAGTTACCTTAGCTTTCTTGGTAACAGGGACAATGGTGGCGCTCTTGAAGCATGTGGAAACAGCAGACTGTGATAAGGATTGATTGAATATGTCCGTAAACACACCAGCCAGCTGGTCTGCGCATGCTCTGAGGACGCGGCTGGGGATGCCGTCTGGGCCTGCCGTCGGGGCCTGCAGCCTTGCGAGGGTTAACACGTTTAAATGTTTTACTCACGTCGGCTGCAGTGAAGGAGAGTCCGCAGGTTTTGGTTGCGGGCCGTGTCAGTGGCACTGTATTGTCCTCAAAGCGGGCAAAAAAAGTCATTTCCACCAGTATTTCCACCAGCATCTTCACAAGGTTCTTTGCTGTTGTTCTGGGATTGATTTACTTTTCACACCAAAGTAGGTTCATCTCTAGGAGACAAAATGCGTCTCCTTCCTGAGAGGTATGACGGCTGCGTGGTCCCAGGGTGTTTAGACTTGAGTACTATTGTTTGTACAGCTGAACGTGGTACCTTCAGGCGTTTGGAAATTGCTCCCAAGGATGAACCAGACTTGTGGAGGTCTACAATTTTTTTTCTGAGGTCTTGGCTGATTTCTTTTGATTTCCCCACCTCGAGTCATGAGGTAGCGTTTGGTGTCAACCATCTCGAGTCATGAGGTAGCGTTTGGTGTCAACCCACCGAGTCATGAGGTAGCGTTTGATATCAACCCACCGAGTCATGAGGTAGCGTTTGGTGTCAACCACCTCGAGTCATGAGGTAGCGTTTGGTGTCTACCCACCCGAGTCATGAGGTAGCGTTTGGTGTCAACCCACCTCGAGTCATGAGGTAGCGTTTGGTGTCAACCACCTCGAGTCATGAGGTAGCGTTTGGTGTCAACCATCTCGAGTCATGAGGTAGCGTTTGGTGTCAACCATCTCGAGTCATGAGGTAGCATTTGGTGTCAACCCACCTCGAGTCATGAGGTAGCGTTTGGTGTCAATTCACCTTGAGTCTGTTGAGGTAAGGTTTAATGTCAACCCACCTTGAGTCTGTTGAGGTAGCGTTTTGTGTGAACCACCAGCAGGTCTTCCTCTGTAGCCTCCCGTGCCTCAACGATGCTCCCATCACTGATCAACTTCTCCTCTGAGAAAGACAGAGGTAAGACAGAGGAGCAAGAGAGATCGATAGAGAGATAGAGACGAGAGAGAGAGAGAGAGAGCGAGAGAGATAGAGGGAAATAGTGAGAGCGTGAGAGAGAAACAACAGGTTAGACCTGCTAGGTTAGTAAGGAGGAGGACTCAGTGTACACCCTACAAACCATACAAGTGGTGAATAAAACCTTTTCCTCCTTCCTGTTCAGCATACAACCAGGCTACACTACCTTTTCCTCCTTCCTGTTCAGTATACTACCAGGCTACACTACCGTTTCCTCCTTCCTGTTCAGTATACCACCAGGCTACACTCCCTTTGCCTCCTTCCTGTTCAGCATACAACCAGGCTACACTCCCTGACCCTAAGTGCTCATGTAAAACATTCTAAATGTGATTGATTGATTACCCATGTACCTTTTAGGAAGTGGATGACTTTCCCCCACTTCCCACTGTCGAAGGGGTGTAGTTTCTCAAGGCCCATGAAGGTGATGTTGTATACTGGAGAGTAGACGATAGGCAGACATGACGACGGCACCTCCAGGTATAGCTGGGTGCCGTGACTACTGGGAATAACAAACAACAGATATAATACAAACTTTATGGTCACCTGTAAACTTTCTTAATAAAATGTGCACTGTCATTACACTGTAACTAAGGTGGAATAGATGCATCCAACTCTAAACTCTCCTATTTATTAATAACTTATCCGTTGTTTCATTTGGCACGGTCATTACACTGTAAACGTATGATGCAACTACCATGTGGAGGCAGCGTAGCCTAGTGGTTAGAGGCAGCGTAGCCTAGTGGTTAGAGGCAGCGTAGCCTAGTGGTTAGAGGCAGCGTAGCCTAGTGGTTAGAGGCAGCGTAGCCTAGTGGTTAGAGCGTTGGACTAGTAACCGAAAGGTTGCAAGATAGAATCCCCGAGCTGACAAGGTAAAAATCTGTCGTTCTGCCCCTGAACAAGGCAGTTAACCCACTGTTCCTAGGCCGTCATTGAAAATAAGAATGTGTTCTTAACTGACTTGTTAAATAAAGGTAAACAAAAAAAATATTCAATACTAAACCACCTCTTATGACATGGGGAAGATGCAGCCAACCCCCAACTTTGGTGCAGTTTATCAGCCTCAATATCAGTTATTTGGCAACTACCTACTTTCCCCTTATCTTCTGTGTGAGACATGTTGTTCAGGGGAGTCAACATTATTACAATTCTGTAGCAAACTGTGTCACCATTTGCAAAACTGTTCAACAGAAACTGTTTACTCCAAATGGAAAACACAAACGAGAGTTTCTATTGGACAAATTCAGGTAGATCTCTCCCCGTTTAGTTCAATTTGCGCTGATTGCTTCCATTTGGATCTTAAACGATGGTTTCCGTAATGAATAGACCCCTGGCATCACTGTTTTCATCTGGAATTCAACACAAACACTGGACACACCACTGCAATGTGGACATTTAGGTCATATTTGGTTGAGACGTTGATGAAAAAGATTTCAACCTTTATTCACCCACTCAGACAGCCAGAAGTTTGTTGAATTATCACTACACTTTCAACCATTTAAAATCATGACAAAGTTCAAATGGAAATACAGATATTCTGCATTTATACAACTACTAAATGTGTGACCACTGTACTTCATCTAATAGCAGAACCACTACAGTTGAGATTACATTAAACGTTTTTTATTCTTTATTTTTTTATTTCACCAGGTAGGCCAGTTGAGAACACCTTTATTTAACCAGGTAGACCAGATCACCTTTATTTCACCAGGTAGGCCAGTTGAGAACAAGTTCTCATTTACAACTGTGACCCTGGCCAAGATAAAGCAAAGCAGTGTGACACAAACAACACAGAGTTACACATGGAATAAACAAATACACAGTCAATAATACAGAAGAAAAGTATATAAACAGTGTGTGCAAATGAGGAAAGTTAAGGGAGGTAAGGTAGTAAATAGGCCATGGTGGCAAAATTTAGCAATCAAACACTGGAGTGATAGATGTGCAGAAAATGAATGTGCAAGTAGAGATACTGGGGTGCAAAGGAGCAAAAATATAAAATATAAAATAAAAACAGTATGGGGATGAGGTAGTTGGATGGGCTATTTACAGATGGGCTATGTACGGGTGCAGTGATCTGTGAGCTGCTCTGACAGCTGGTGCTTAAAGCTAGTGAGGGAGATATGAGCCTCCAGCTTCAATGATTTTTGCAGTTCGTTCCAGTCATTGGCAGCAGAGAACTGGAAGGAAAGTCGAGCAAAGGAGGAATTGGCTTTGGAGATGACCGTTGAAATATACCTGCTGGAGCACGTGCTATGGGTGGGTGCTGCTTTGGTGACCAGTGAGCTGAGATAAGGTGGTGCTTTACCTAGCAAAGACTTGTAGATAACCTGTAGCCAGTGGATTTGGCGACGAGTATGAAGCGAGGGCCAACCAACAAGAGCATACAGGTCGCAGTAGTGGGTAGTATATGGGGCTTTGGTGACAAAACAGATGGCACTGTGATAGACTACATCCAGTTTGCTGAGTAGAGTGTTTGAGGCTATTTTGTAAATGACATCGCCGAAGTCAAGGATCAGTAGGATGGTCAGTTTTACGAGGATATGTTTAGGAGCATGAGTGAAGGATGCTTTGCTGTGAAATAGGAAGCCTATTCTATATTTAATTTTGGATTGGAGATGCTTGATGTGAGTTTGTAAGGAGAGTTTACAGTCTAGCCAGACACCTAGGTATTTATAGTTGTCCACATATTCTAAGTCAGAACCGTCCAGAGTAGTGATGCTGAACGGGCGGGCAGGTGCAGGCAGCGATCGGTTGAAGAGCATGCATTTAGTTTTACTTGCATTTAAGAGCAGTTGGAGGCCACGGAAGGAGAGTTGTATGGCATTGAAGCGCGTCTGGAGGTTAGTTAACAAATCAAATCAAATGTATTTGTGACATACACATGGTTAGCAGATGTTAATGCGAGTGTAGCGAAATGCTTGTGCTTCTAGTTCCGACAATGCAGTAATAACCAACGAGTAATCTAACATAACAATTCCAAAACTACTACCTTATACACACACACGTGTAAAGGGATAAAGAATATGTACATAAAGATATATGAATGAATGATGGTACAGAGCGGCATAGGCAAGATGCAGTAGATGGTATCGAGTACAGTATATACATATGAGATGAGTAATGTAGGGTATGTAAACATTATATTAAGTAGCATTGTTTAAAGTGGCTAGTGATATATTTTACATACATTTCCATCAATTCCCATTATTAAAGTGGCTGGAGTTGAGTCAGTGTGTTGGCAGCAGCCACTCAATGTTAGTGGTGGCTGTTTAACAGTCTGATGGCCTTGAGATAGAAGCTGTTTTTCAGTCTCTCGGTCCCTGCTTTGATGCACCTGTACTGACCTTGCCTTCTGGATGATAGCGGGATGAACAGGCAGTGGCTCAGGTGGTTGTTGTCCTTGATGATCTTTATGGCCTTCCTGTGACATCGGGTGGTGTAGGTGTCCTGGAGGCCAGGTAGTTTTCCCCCGGTGATGCGTTGTGCAGACCTCACTACCCTCTGGAGAGCCTTACGGTTGTGGGTGGAGCAGTTGCCGTACCAGGCGGTGATACAGCCCGACAGGATGCTCTCGATTGTGCATCTGTAGAAGTTTGTGAGTGCTTTGGGTGACAAGCCAAATTTCTTCAGCCTCCTGAGGTTGAAGAGGCGCTGCTGTGCCTTCTTCACGATGCTGTCTGTGTGGGTGGACCAATTCAGATTGTCTGTGATGTGTACGCCGAGGAACTTAAAACGTACTACCCTCTCCACTACTGTCCCATCGATGTGGATAGGGGGGTGCTCCCTCTGCTGTTTCCTGAAGTCCACAATCATCTCCTTAGTTTTGTTGACGTTGAGTGTGAGGTTATTTTCCTGACCCCACACTCCGAGGGCCCTCACCTCCTCCCAGTGTCCAAAGAAGGGCCAGAAGTATACAGAATGGTTTCGTCAGCGTAGAGGTGGATCAGAGAATCACCAGCAGCAAGAGCGACATCATTGATGTACACAGAGAAAAGAGTCGGCCCGAGAATTGAACCCCGTGGCACCCCCATAGAGACTGCCAGAGGTCCGGACAACATGCCCTCCGATTTGACACACTGAACTCTGTCTGAGAAGTAGTTGGTGAAGCAGGCGAGGCAGTCATTAGAGAAACCAAGGCTGTTGAGTCTGCCGATAGGATATCAACGCTGTTGAAGATTCTGCACAGATTATTATAGAAATAATGATCTCACAGACCTGAGACATTTGCAAGCTACCTTGATCATGCTTTTTATGATTACATAAGAAGACATGTATAGTTCCAGTAGGCTAATCTCAAAATGAGGCCATGGATGTGTTACTCATTGTAAGGTTGAATAAATACTGTTACATTAGTTTGTGAGATAGCCTAAACGTTATCTACTGTATTACAAAAGTATTGTTGAATTGTTTGGTTGACAAAGCAACCAAATATCAACATTTAGAGGATATCTAATGCTTGGATAGTTTCATATGAGCCACTGGTTTAATCCAGTTCTTTAACTTTTAGTTTAGTTGGAAACTTTGATCGAAAATATCATTTGTTAAGTTGTCGACAAGTTACTAGGCTCTTTACGGTGTTGAAAAAGTATTTTTGAATTGTGTTTGGTTGTCAACGCAACCAAATATCAACATTTAAAGGAGTTTAATTCCAGTTTGTCTACAAATTAAACATTTATATGTTGGATTCACATCTCCATCTCAACCAAAATTGGATGTAAAAGAATATGACTAAATAAAATAAAAATCTATTTCAAGTACATTTAAAGTTTGATTCGATTACATTCTTTAACTTTGAATGTATGTTGAGATGGAGACATGAATCCAACATATCACTTATTAATTGGAATTAAAACCAGACTACGTCAGTGGCACAGATGGTATGTGGCCTACATGTTTAAGCTTGAAACTCCCTGGGCCTATATATATATATTATGTATGTTCAGTTGAACCCTGGGTTAAATTGAAACAATACTTGTTGATGACTTCCCTAATGATATATAGGCCTAAATAGCATCATAGAGGATATATGACTTATAAAGTATGGTCACATTTCATTTACTCTGTTAAACCTATCCTTTGGAATGACTGATAGCAATAGTAAATATATGTAGCTATCATTCTCACCAGAGCACATTGGTGGCAGTCAGTGATAAATACAGTATCAAGGCTAAACTGGGATTGGTTAAAACCCTGGATGGGAGACCACATGAACAGCTGTAGACAGGAAGTGGTTAAAACCCTGGATGGGAGACCACATGAACAGCTGTAGACAGGAAGTGGTTAAAACCCTGGATGGAAGACCACATGAACAACTGTAGACGGGAAGTGGTTATAACCCTGGATGTGAGACCACATGAACAGCTGTAGACAGGAAGTGGTTAAAACCCTGGATGGAAAACCAAATGGACAGCTGTAGACAGGAAGTGCTGCCCAGACTGTCGTTTTTTTTTTTTTTTTTTTCTGATACTGGATATAATGTTGAAGACCTGACGTTGTTTCAAAGGTACAAATTCAACATATTTCATACAAGGTTTGTCTATGTTGAAAATTGGTTACAATTATAACATGATCCCGTCTTTAAAATGTCACCCTCAAAACAACAGATTCCAAGTTACATTTACAAACGATGTTGATTCAACAGGTTTGTGCCCAGTGGGTAGTGGTTAGAAACATGTGTATTGTAATACTATGCATCAATCAGAAAGAGGTTCATACTGATTTTATTTTCACTAGAAAATAACATATTGTGTTATTTTACTTCATGAATTTGTTATTTAAATGGTTTGATTTATTACATGGTTTCAGTGCCCATATTATTAAATGAATGGTAACAGCTAAACGAGTCTTTTCAAACAGAACTAGGTTAGTCAGAAACAATGAAAGATTTCAGAAATGTGCTGTAGGCCTAAGTGACCGTGATAAAGTCTGAAGTACAATACAGGCCGGAAAGAGAAAAACTACAAGAACCACATTTCCCCCACCGGTTGCACATGCGCAACATAATTTCCAAAGACGAAACGGCATAATAAGGAAATATTTCTCTCGTCTCGTTTTCCAATCCCTGGCTGTATCAGTGGTCATTGTTATTCAACATAATTATAACAACTTTTGGAACCAATTTAGAAGAATGTTGTGACAGCGAGAAAATGAGCAGTCATTGGCTCTGCAACGCAACTGTGAAATCAGCTTGACTCACCTGTTACACATCATAACCGCTCTTTGGTCTATTAGTTGACGCTAAAATATTTTATTCGAATGCTTTGATATCTTCACAAATGCAACGTTAGATTGTGGTTGTCCGATATCATTCTGTTAGTCATATATCCAACAGCTAGCAGAACAGAAAGAGATCAGATCATTGTAATGCAGCCCACAACGCTTCCTTCCATGCGCACGTCGAATACGCACTCACAACATTCGACCACTACGTCATTTTACCGTAGTCTACTTTCGCCGCGCATTAGTTGTGATTAAACTTTTTTATTTTCAGTATCTAACATTTACATTTTATTTAACTTTTTTTATAATAGAGGTGCATGGAGACTATATAAAATGTAAGGAATGTGTGCATTCGTTTTCATGCTCCTTATTTACAATGTCCACTGGGCAAGCCACCTCATTTCAACATGAACATTTGGGTAATATTTGGTTGCGATTTGATCAATGAGATTTCAACCTTTATTCACCCACTGAAAAAGACAGCCAGAAGTTTGTTGAATTCCCAACTAGACTTTCAACCATCTAAAAGTACAAACAAATTCCAAAGGAAAAACAATGTTGATTTTTGGTTTTAGTTGTCATCTGAATGATGGGAGCTGGCTGGTAGGAGCGTTGGGCCATTAACCCTCGAGCTGATAAGGTACAAATCTGTCGTTCTGCCCCTGAGCAAGGCAGTTAACCCACTGCTTCCCTGAGCAAGCCAGTAACCCACTGTTCCCCTGAACAAGGCAGTTAACCCACTGTTCCCCTGAACAAGGCAGTTAACCCACTGTTCCCCTGAGCAAGGCAGTTAACCCACTGTTCCCCTGAGCAAGGCAGTAACCCACTGTTCCCCTGAGCAAGGCAGTAATCCACTGTTCCCCTGAGCAAGGCAGTTAACCCACTGTTCCCCTGAGCAAGGCAGTTAACCCACTGTTCCCCTGAGCAAGGCAGTTAACCCACTGTTCCCCTGAGCAAGGCAGTTAACCCACTGTTCCCCTGAGCAAGGCAGTAACCCACTGTTCCCCTGAACAAGGCAGTTAACCCACTGTTCCCCTGAGCAAGGCAGTAACCCACTGTTCCCCTGAGCAAGGCAGTTAATCCACTGTTCCCCTGAACACGGCAGTTAACCCACTGTTCCCCTCAGCAAGGCAGTTAACCCACTGTTCCCCTGAGCAAGGCAGTTAACCCACTGTTCCCCTGAGCAAGGCAGTTAACCCACTGTTCCCCTGAGCAAGGCAGTTAACCCACTGTTACCCTGAACAAGGCAGTTAACCCACTGTTCCCCTGAGCAAGGCAGTTAACCCACTGTTCCCCTGAGCAAGGCAGTTAACCCACTGTTCCCCTGAGCAAGGCAGTAACCCACTGTTCCCCTGAACAAGGCAGTTAACCCACTGTTCCCCTGAGCAAGGCAGTAACCCACTGTTCCCCTGAACAAGGCAGTTAACCCACTGTTGCCCTGAGCAAGGCAGTAACCCACTGTTCCCCTGAACAAGGCAGTTAACCCACTGTTTCCCTGAACAAGGCAGTTAACCCACTGTTCCCCTGAGCAAGTCAGTAACCCACTGTTCCCCTGAGCAAGGCAGTAACCCACTGTTCCCCTGAGCAAGGCAGTAATCCACTGTTCCCCTGAGCAAAAAGGTTAACCCACTGTTCCCCTGAGCAAGGCAGTTAACCCACTGTTCCCCTGAGCAAGGCAGTAACCCACTGTTCCCCTGAACAAGGCAGTTAACCCACTGTTCCCCTGAGCAAGGCAGTAACCCACTGTTCCCCTGAGCAAGGCAGTTAATCCACTGTTCCCCTGAACACGGCAGTTAACCCACTGTTCCCCTCAGCAAGGCAGTTAACCCACTGTTCCCCTGAGCAAGGCAGTTAACCCACTGTTCCCCTGAGCAAGGCAGTTAACCCACTGTTACCCTGAACAAGGCAGTTAACCCACTGTTCCCCTGAGCAAGGCAGTTAACCCACTGTTCCCCTGAGCAAGGCAGTTAACCCACTGTTCCCCTGAGCAAGGCAGTAACCCACTGTTCCCCTGAACAAGGCAGTTAACCCACTGTTCCCCTGAGCAAGGCAGTAACCCACTGTTCCCCTGAACAAGGCAGTTAACCCACTGTTGCCCTGAGCAAGGCAGTAACCCACTGTTCCCCTGAACAAGGCAGTTAACCCACTGTTTCCCTGAACAAGGCAGTTAACCCACTGTTCCCCTGAGCAAGTCAGTAACCCACTGTTCCCCTGAACAAGGCAGTTAACCCACTGTTCCCCTGAGCAAGGCAGTAACCCACTGTTCCCCTGAGCAAAAAGGTTAACCCACTGTTCCCCTGAACAAGGCAGTTAACCGACTGTTCCCCTGAGCAAGGCAGTAACCCACTGTTCCCCATAACAAGGCAGTTAACCCACTGTTCCCCTGAGCAAGGCAGTAACCCACTGTTCCCCTGAACAAGGCAGTTAACCCACTGTTCCCCTGAGCAAGGCAGTAACCCACTGTTCCCCTGAGCAAGGCAGTAACCCACTGTTCCCCTGAGCAAAAAGGTTAACCCACTGTTCCCCTGAACAAGGCAGTTAACCGACTGTTCCCCTGAGCAAGGCAGTAACCCACTGTTCCCCATAACAAGGCAGTTAACCCACTGTTCCCCTGAGCAAGGCAGTAACCCACTGTTCCCCTGAACAAGGCAGTTAACCCACTGTTCCCCTGAGCAAGGCAGTAACCCACTGTTCCCCTGAGCAAGGCAGTTAATCCACTGTTCCCCTGAACACGGCAGTTAACCCACTGTTCCCCTGAGCAAGGCAGTTAACCCACTGTTCCCCTGAGCAAGGCAGTTAACCCACTGTTCCCCTGAGCAAGGCAGTTAACCCACTGTTCCCCTGAACAAGGCAGTTAACCCACTGTTCCCCTGAACAAGGCAGTTAACCCACTGTTCCCCTGAGCAAGGCAGTAACCCACTGTTCCCCATAACAAGGCAGTTAACCCACTGTTCCCCTGAGCAAGGCAGTAACCCACTGTTCCCCTGAACAAGGCAGTTAACCCACTGTTCCCCTGAGCAAGGCAGTAACCCACTGTTCCCCTGGGCACTGAAGACGTGGATGTCGATTAAAGCAGCCCCCCCACACCTTTAATGCGGAAGACACATTTCAGTTGAATGCATTCAGTTGTATAACATATCTTACAAACTAATGTAACAGTATTTATTCAACCTTACAATGAGAAACGTAACTTTAGGCTATTTACCGGTCACATACACATATTTAGCAGATGCTGTTGCTGGTGTTGCGAAATGCTTGTGTTCAGAGCTCCAACAGTGCAGTAGTATTTTAACAATTTACAACAATACACACATCTAAAAGTAAAAGAAAGGAATTAAGAAATATATAAATATCAATACGCAATGTCAGAGTGGCGTTGACTAAAATACAGAAGAATAGAATACAATATATACTCAGCAAAAAAAGAAACGTCCTCTCACTGTCAACTGTGTTTATTTTCAGCAAAATAAACATGTGTAAATATTTGTATGAACATAACAAGATTCAACAAGTGAGACATAAACTGAACACGTTCCACAGACATGTGACTAACAGAAATGGAATAATGTGTCCCTGAACAAAGAGGAGGAGGGGGGGGGGGGGGGTTAAATCAAATGCAACAGTCAGTATCTGGTGTGGCCACCAGCTGCATTAAGTACTGCAGTGCATATCCTCCTCATGGACTGCACCAGATTTGCCAGTTCTTGCTGTGAGATGTTACCTCACTCTTCCACCAAGGCACATGCAAGTTCCCTGACATTTCTGGCGGGAATGGCCTTAGCCCTCACCCTCTAATCCAACAGGTCCCAGACATGCTCAATGGGATTGAGATCCGGGCTCTTCGCTGGCCATGGCAGAACACTGACATTCCTGTCTTGTAGGAAATCACAAACAGAACCAGCAGTATGGCTGGTGGCATTGTCATGCTGGATGTTCATGTCAGGATGAGCCTGCAGGAAGGGTACCACATGAGGAAGGAGGATGTCTTCCCTGTAACGAACAGCGTTGAGATTGCCTGCAATGACAACAAGCTCAGTCCGATGATGCTGTGACACACCGCCCCAGACCATGACGGACCCTCCACCTCCAAATCAATCCTGCCTCAGAGTACAGGCCTCGGTGTAACGCTCATTCCTTCGACGATAAATGAGAATCCGACAATCACCCCTGGTGAAACAAAACCACAACTCGTCAGTGAAGAGTGTACCTGTCCTTCAGGTGTGATGTTCAGATTTACCAATCCTGTGCAGGTGTTGTTACACGTGGTCTGCCACTGTGAGGATGATCAGCTGTCCATCCTGTCTCCCTGTAGCACTGTCTTAGGCATCTCACAGTACGGACATTGCAATTTTTTCCCCTGGCCACATCTGCAGTCCTCATGCCTCCTTGCAGCATGCCTAAGGCATGTTCACACAGATGAGCAGGGACCCTAGGCATCTTTCTTTTGGTGTTTTTCAGAGTCAGTAGAAAGGCCTCTTTAGTGTCCTAAGTTTTCATAACTGTGACCTTAATTGCCTACCATCTGTAAGCTGTTAGTGTCTTAACGACCGGTCCACAGGTGCATGTTCATTAATTGTTTATGGTTCATTGAACAAGCATGGGAAACAGTGTTTAAACCCTTTACAATAAAGATCTGTGAAGTTATTTGGATTTTTACAAATGATCTTTGAAAGACAGGGTCCTGAAAAAGGGATGTTTCTTTTTTTGCTGGGTTTAGTATCGTTAGTGTATGTGGTTTACATATGAGATGAGTAAATCAGTTTGTCAACATTATTTAGACATTATTAAAGTCCCCAGTGATTCCATGTCTATGTATATAGGGCAGCAGCCTCTACGGTGCAGGGTTGAGTAACCGGGTGGTACCTGGCTAGTGATGACTGTTTAACAGTCTGATGGCCTTGTAATAGAAGCTGTTTTTCAGTCTCTCGGTCCCAGCTTTGATGCACCTGTACTGACCTCGCCTTCTGGATGATAGCGGGGTGAACAAGCCATGGCTCGGGTGGTTGAAGTTCTTGATGATCTTTTCGGCCTTCCTGTGACATCGGGTGCTGTAGGTGTCCTGGATGACAGGTAGCTTGCCCACTGTGACCAACCCTCTGGAGAACCCTGCAGTTGTGGGCGGTGCAGTTTGAGTTTATTTTATTTTTACAGGGACAGTGCACATTAATCAACGTTTCAGTAAAAGTGCCGGTTTTAGCCAGCTGGCTAATTTTCAACCGCAGTCCCTGGGCAGGTTATTAAAAACAATTACAATATAGACAATCATTGAGCAGTGAGCACACGGAGAGCAACATAGGACAAGCAAGACATGGCATACAGACAGAGCAACATAGAACAAGACAGACGTAGCATACAGACAGAGCAACATAGGACAAGACAGACGTAGCAAACAGACAGAGCAACATAGGACAAGACAGCCGTAGCATAGAGACAGAGCAACATAGGACAAGACAGACGTAGCATACAGACAGAGCAACATAGGACAAGACAGACGTAGCATACAGACAGAGCAACATAGGACAAGACAGACGTAGCATACAGACAGAGCAACATAGGACAAGACAGACGTAGCATACAGACAGAGCAACATAGGATAAGACAGACGTAGCATACAGACAGAGCAACATAGGATAAGCAAGACGTAGCATACAGACAGAGCAACATTGAACAAAAAGCAGCAAGACAAAATTCATAAAAGCAACAAAGTGTTTCCACACCTCACAAGCTACAGACAACAGACAACATGGAAAGCGGCCATACACAGTTAGGGATTATGATCACAAATCTGATTGACCTTTAGCCATGTCTTCATGCATCTTGTGAAAGTGTGATATGTGGTGCAGTTGTGTGTCTGATGGCAGTGTATTCCAGATATGGGAAGCTCTCACAGAGAAAACAGATTTACTAAAGGTGCTTTTCCTTTTAAGGGAACTATACAGTCACCTCTCATGGCAGACCTTGTGGATCTGCTGCCATATGTTTGGGTTTTCTGTTTAACAAACATAGTGAGTGGAGGGGGAGCCAGGCCATTTAGGATCTTGAATACAAGACATGCGTCGGTGTATTGCACAATATTTTCCCATCTCAGGAGCTCATGCTTTCTGAGGATGTAACAGTGATGATGGCTATTGGGCTCTCTATCAAGCACTTTGAGAGCCTGTTTGTAGACAGACTGAATGGGTTTTAATGTTGTACAGCAAGCTTGGGCCCAACTAGTCAAGCAGTATGTTAAGTGGGGAAGTATCATAGATTTGAAGTACAGTTTTGCTACCTCTGTAGTCAAACAATTTCGCATAAATCGGAAATTAGCTAGGTTGAATTTGGTTATCTGAATGACCTTTTTCACATGCTTTTTAAAAGAGAGGTTGGAATCAAGTATGATGCCAAGGTACTTAAAATCAGATACCACCTGGAGCTTCTCCCCTGGCTCATAGACATCTGGTTCAGTAGCATCTGTTGCCCTCTTTGTGAAGAACATGCAAACTGTTTTTTTCACATTGAGATGCAAACACGTGTCACTGAGCCACTTTGTAACCTGGACCATTACAGTAGTGAGTTCTTGTGCAGCTTGTAGTTTGCTCTTTGCATGCACATATATCACTGTATCATCTGCATACATTTGAACTTCAGACCCAGTACAGACAGAAGGCAGATCATTAATGTACAGGCTGAACAGGAGGGGCCCCAGTATTGACCCTTGGGGCACGCCCACATCATAGCTAAGAGTGGGTGACAGCTCATTGCTCACTCTGTCACACTGAGTTCTGCCTTCAAGGTATGATTTCATCCATCTCAAGGCATCGGGGGAAAAGTTGAACTTGGACAATTTTGTGATGAGAATCTCATAGTAAACATTATCAAAAGCCTTCCTTAGGTCCAGAAACACAGCCCCGACAACGCCCCCTTTGTCCATCTTGAACTTCACATTTTCCAGAAGAACGCAATTGGCCGTTTCTGTGCTGTACCAGGTGGTGATACAGCCCAACAGGATGCGCTCAATTGTGCATCTGTAAAAGTTTGTGAGGGTTTTAGGTGACAAGTCAGAATTTCTTCAGCCTCCTGAGGTTGAAGAGGTGTAGTTGCGCCTACTTCACCAAACTGTCTGTGTGGGTGGACCATTTCAGGCCAAAAAGAAGATCAAGGACATCAACCACCCGAGCCATTTCAGATCGTCACTGAGGTACTTTCCCCCTCCTCCACTGCTTTCCCGTTGATGTGAATAGGGCCGTG
Source organism: Oncorhynchus mykiss (assembly GCF_057628025.1). NCBI lineage: Eukaryota > Metazoa > Chordata > Actinopteri > Salmoniformes > Salmonidae > Oncorhynchus > Oncorhynchus mykiss. The sequence continues at coordinate 85,009,481 of NC_143028.1, forward strand.
CTTGGATAGTTTCATCTGAGCCATCGGCTTAATCCTATTCTTTAACTATGATTTTTGGTTGTGATGGAGATGTGAATCCAACATGTAAATGATTTCTTTCTAGACAAACGAATAAAAGCCAGACTAAGTCAGCGGCACAGATGGAACTATCCAAGCAGAAGATACAACTCCTTCAAATGTTGATATTTGGTTGCGTTGACAAGCAAACACACAATTCAATATCCAGTTTGTCTACAATTTGATAAAGAATAGGACTAAATCAAATCAAAGTTTAAATGAAGTTTGATTTGATCATATTCTTTAACTTGTATTTTTGGTTGAGATGGAGACCTGAATCCAACATAGTAATGATTCACCTGTAGATTCCATTTGAAATCAACCAGAGCTAGAAACCCCCTGGGCCTATATGTACTGTCTATGTTCAGTTGAACCCTGGGTTGAATTGAAACAATAGCTGTTGATCACTTCCCTAATGCTGTATAGGCCTAAATAGCATCATTGAGGATATATGACTTATAAAGTATGGTTCCATTTCATTTACTCTGTTATAAATCTTTTTAAATGGCTTCTATAGCAACACTGAATATATTTATCTCAATAATCAATCATCATAATCATTCCCAGGATAGAACATTGGTAGCATTCAGTGACAAATCTGAAATCTGGGCTTGGCAAAAACCCTGGATGACAGAACACATCAATAGCTGTAGGTAGATCAGCTCTCCAGTAGGAGGTGCTGCCCAGACTATTGTTAATTTGTTGATACTGGATGTAACGTTGAACATCTGACATTATTTCAAAGGTACAAATTCAACATACTTTATACAAGGTTTGTCTATGTTGAAAATTGGTCACCATGAAGACATAATCCTGTGGTTTAAATTTCACCCTCAAAACAAGTCACAATACATTGAAAAATGATGTTGAAACAATGTTGATTCAACCAGTCTGTGCCCAGTGGGTGGGCTACGTGAGGAGTCAACAGATCCTTTGGCTCCCATAGCCTCAAACCTGTGACATTGTCAAAATGTAATGAAATCCAGTCCCAGGTTGGGGCTATTGCTCCCTGGGCTAGTGTGCAGTGTGCAGATTGAAAAGCATCATCTATCAATATGCAAATACCATGCTTCCAGTGACAACAGAGAGTGATCTGGTATCTGTGGTAATTAATCAGGAGATGTTCTACCTTCTACCCCTCCACCCTCCTCCCAGCCAAACACACTAGGCCAGCTGCATGGCTCCACCCTCCTCCCAGCCAAACACACTAGGCCAGCTGCATGGCTCTACCCACCTCCCAGCCAATCACACTAGGCCAGCTGCATGGCTCCACCCTCCTCCCAGCCAATCACACTAGGCCAGCTGCATGGCTCCAGCCTCCTCCCAGCCAATCACACTAGGCCAGCTGCATGGCTCCACCCTCCTCCCAGCCAAACACACAAGACCAGCTGCATGGCTCCACCCTCCTCCCAGCCAAACAAACAAGACCATCTGCATGACTCCAGAGGTTTATAGATCTAGTAATTGCACCTCTTCCTCTCTGATAATGACACTGGAGGAGGTGGCCATTTTACGGCCTCCTAACCAAATGTGCTATTGTGTGTTTTTTCGCATTACTTGTAACTTGTTTTGTACATAATGCTTCTGACACAGTCTCTTATGACCAAAAAGAGATTCTGGATATCAGAACAGTGATTACTCACCTCATACTGGACAACGTTTTTTTTCTTTAATGAGTCGGACACAAAGGATTTTACTTCAGTGCCCAACAAGACACAAATTGCCGTGATTCGCATGAGAAAGAGAAGGAGATATCGGGAATGTAGGTCGGGGTGCCTTGTAAGGATCCTGCGGCAAGTGGGTAATCTGCCTCTACCATCTGTCCTATTAGCCAATGTACAATCATTGTATAACAAAATAGACAAACTATGATCATGAATATTCTACCAACGGGACATTAAAATATTTTATATGTTTTATATGTTTATATGTTGTATGTTTCACTGAGTGGTGGCTGAACAACTACATGAATAACATACAACTGGCTGGGTTTACGCTGCATCGGCAAGATAGAACAGCTGCCTCTGTTAAGACAAGGGGTGGCAGTCTGTGTATATTTGTAAACAACAGCTGGTGCACAAAATAGAATAGTAAGGAAGTCTCAAGGTTTTGCGCGCCTGAGGTAGAGTATCTCATGATAAGCTTTAGACCACACTATTTACCAAGAGAGTTTTCATTTATATTATTCGTAGCTGTCTATTTACTACCTAACCGATGCTGGCACTAAGACCGCACTCAGTGAGCTGTACACGGCCATAAGCAAACAGGAAGAAGTTCATCCAGAGGCGGCACTCCTATTGGCCGGGGACTTTAATGCAGGGAAACTTAAATCAGTTTAACCTAAATTATAATGTTACATGTGCACCTAGAGGGAAAAAAAACTAACTCTGAACCACCTGTACTCCACACACAGAGATGTGTACAAAGTTCTCCCTCGCCCTCCATTTGGCAAATCTGACCATAATTCTATCCTCCTGATTCCTGTTTAAAAGCCAAATCTAAAGCAGGAAGCACCAATGACTCCGTCAATAAAGAAGTGGTCAGATGACGCAGATGCTAAACTACAGGCCTGTTTTGCTAGCACAGACTGGATTATGATCCGGGATTCTTCCCGATGGCATTGAAGAGTACACCACATCAGTCACAGGCTTCATCAATAAGTGCATTGATGATGTCGTCCCCACAGTGACCGTACGTACATACCCCAACCAGAAGCCATGGATTACAGGCACAATCCCCACTGGGCTAAAGGCTAGACTCTAACCCGGAAGATTATAAGAAATCCCTCTATGCCCTACGATGAACCATCAAACAGGCAAAGCGTTGAAACAGGACTAAGATTGAATAATACAAAGCCAGCCACCCTAGTCATAGACTGTTCTCTCTGCTACCGCACGGCAAGCGGTACCAGAGCACCAAGTCTAGTCATAGACTGTTCTCTCTGCTACCGCACGGCAAGCGGTACCAGAGCACCAAGTCTAGTCATAGACTGTTCTCTCTGCTACCGCACGGCAAGCGGTACCGGAGCTTCAAGTCTAGTCATAGACTGTTCTCTCTGCTACCGCACGGCAAGCGGTACCAGAGCACCAAGTCTAGTCATAGACTGTTCTCTCTGCTACCGCACGGCAAGCGGTACCGGAGCTTCAAGTCTAGTCATAGACTGTTCTCTCTGCTACCGCACGGCAAGCGGTACCAGAGCACCAAGTCTAGTCATAGACTGTTCTCTCTGCTACCGCACGGCAAGCAGTACCGGAGCTTCAAGTCTAGTCATAGACTGTTCTCTCTGCTACCGCACGGCAAGCGGTACCGGAGCGCCAAGTCTAGTCATAGACTGTTCTCTCTGCTACCGCACGGCAAGCAGTACCGGAGCTTCAAGTCTAGTCATAGACTGTTCTCTCTGCTACCGCACGGCAAGCGGTACCGGAGCGCCAAGTCTAGTCATAGACTGTTCTCTCTGCTACCGCACGGCAAGCGGTACCGGAGCGTCAAGTCTAGTCATAGACTGTTCTCTCTGCTACCGCACGGCAAGCGGTACCAGAGCACCAAGTCTAGGTCAAAAAGGCTTCTTAACAGCTTCTACCACCAAGCAATAAGAATCCTGAACAGCTAATCAAATGGCTACCCGGACTATTTGCATTGATGATGTAAATCTGAATCTGCCTATTCATTGGCTAGGGGTCCTCTGATGATGTAATACTGGATCCACCTGCTCATTTGCTGGTGGTCCTCATTAAGGTGTTTAGGGAGATGAAACATTCAGAACATTGCCGATTTAAATGTCATGAATAGAGCTATATTTACTCCCTATTCTAAATGACAGATACGTATACAGAGTACATGAAAAGAGCTGTCATGTAGAATAGGGAGTAAATATAGCTCTATTAATGTACTCTGAATAACTATCTGTCATGTAGAATAGGGAGTAAATATAGCTCTATTCACGTACTCTGTATAACTATCTGTTATCGGATCTTGGAATAAGCTTATGGGTGTGGCTTGACCTTTTTTGGCCGTATGCCCATATATGGTACTAAGTAACACTAAATATTTTATGATATGGCTGGAAAGCCAAGATCCCCAGCTTTCAAAAGACACTCTTTGTTCACGGGTAAGGGCTACCATTCTCATTTTAGAAAACATTTAGTAAAACATGTATACTGTATCAAGGTCCTCTATTTAGGGGAGCAAACATTTAATTTAACCCTTGTGTTGTCTTAAGGGTCTAAAATGATCCACCACTATGTTTAACAGCAGAGAAAACCCCCTAAATGATATTTTTTCAACTTGAAATTTGATGACTTTTCCCAGAGTTACCACAACATTATAAAAAGTGAAACAACGCCTTTGTTCATATTTCCATGAAAGCTGTACACCATCATGGTACAAAGATTGTTTTAGGGTCATTCTAGACCCGGCAATTATAAAATGATTTACACACCACAAAAAAACACTAAGACACACGCACACGCACACGCACACGCACACGCACACACACACACACAATGTGAAACAGATTATTTTTGCTATTGATTGATCTCAGACAAAACTAAAACGTTCTTGTGCATGTGCAGCATCTCCCCCCCACACATGACTCAAGTTCACAGACAAAATTAAAACAATTTCAGACAAAATAAACATTTCTTGAAAGCATTTCTTGAATGCAGTCAGAGGCTATAAAGATGCTGCAGATGACAGTCCCCCAGTTCTCTCTTTTCTGAAGTCATGAGGGCACGTTTCAGTGCCCAACAAGTCGTAGATCTGATTTTATCAGATGTCCAGGAAGAACAAGAGAACAATGATTTAGAAGAGGAGGAGGTATCTGAAGAAGAAGATGGGGAAGAATACAACCGAGAGCACGATGCATCATCTTCAGAAGAAGAAGAAATCCCCCAAGCTGAAAGAGAGATAAATAACATGGTCCTTCTCACCATATGACAAGCAGGGCAGGATGGCAGCACAAAATGTCAAAAGGAAAACCCCAGGGCCCACCAGACATGCCGTTACCCAGGACATCGCCTCAACATTCTACATGTTCATCACACCAGCCATCGAAAAAATCACCCTGGAGATTACAAATTTGGAGGGTTTCCGTATACATGGAGACAACTGGAAAAGGATGGATGAGATTGACCTGTGTGCCTACATAGGGCTGCTAATCTTAGCGGGTGTGTATAGGTCCCGAGGCGAGGCTACATGTAGTCTCTGGGACACAGAGAGTGGAAGGGTGTTTTCCGTGCCATGATGCCACTGGAAGTCTTTCACACTTTCTCAAGAACGCTACGATTTGCTAACCGTGAGTCAAGGCCTGCAAGACGTGTGAGAGACAAACTGGTGGCCATAGGAGAGGTCTGGGAGAAGTGGGTGGAGCTATAGGAGAGGTCTGGGGGAAGTGGGTGGAGCGTCTGCCATACCTCTAAAACCCTGGGCCTGAAGTAACAGTGGATGAGCACCTGGTTCACTTCAGAGGTCATTAAAACTAGTTTTTCAACCACTCCACAAATTTCTTGTTAACAAACTATAGTTTTGGCAAGTTGGTTTGGCAATCTACTTTGTGCATGACACAAGTAATTTTTCCAACAACTGTTAACAGACAGATTATTTCACTTATAATTCACTGTATCACAATTCCAGTGGGTCAGAAGTTTACATACACTAAGGTGACTGAATTTAAACAGCTTTAGAAGCTTCTGATAGGCTAATTGACATCATTTGAGTAAATTAGGGGTGTACCTGTGGATGTATTTCAAGGCCTACTTATGGGTGTGGCCTGTTTCCTTCTCTGGTCAGTATGGGTGTGGCCTGTTCCCTTCTCTGGTCAGTAGAGTGTGGCCTGTTTCCTTCTTTGGTCAGTATGGGTGTGGCCTGTTTCCTTCTCTGGTCAGTATGGGTGTGGTCTGTTCCCTTCTCTGGTCAGTAGAGTGTGGCCTGTTTCCTTCTTTGGTCAGTATGGGTGTGGCCTGTTCCCTTCTCTGGTCAGTAGAGTGTGGCTGGCCTGTTTCCTTCTTTGGTCAGTATGGGTGTGGCCTGTTTCCTTCTTTGGTCAGTATGGGTGTGGCCTGTTCCCTCTCTGGTCAGTATGGGTGTGGCCTATAAGAACAAATTCTTATTTTCAATGACGGCCTAGGAACAGTGGGTTAACTAACTGCCTGTTCAGGAGCAGAACGACAGATTTGTACCTTGTCACCTCGGGGGTTTGAACTCGCAACTAGTCCAACACTCTCTTCTCCCCCTCTCTGCCACCCCCTTCTCTGGTCAGTAGGGTGTGACCTGTTCCCTTCTCTGGTCAGTAGGGTGTGGCCTGTTCCCTCTCTGGTCAGTATGGGTGTGGCCTGTTCCCTCTCTGGTCAGTATGGGTGTGGCCTGTTCCCTTCTATGGTCATGATGGGTGTGGCCTGTGCCATTATATGGTCATTATGGGTGTGGCCTGTTTTACATGTCTTTTAAAGATGGAAAGAGCACGTAAGCTTCTACCATGTGGCTGAATATGAATGTGCTCAATTATATTGGTCATAGATGCACGTGAATGTCACATGTGGTTTACTTGTTCATTAATTAACTGGTACAGCCTGCTTCAGGGTTGGCATTTGGGCAAATCACCTGTGGAAGAATGTCCTCAGCTCATGATAGAAAACAAATGAGAGAAAATAGACCACACAGTTCGAGCCTTTTCAACACTCCAATCCGTTATGTAGCCGATGTCAGAGATTGATACAGGGAGGAGGACGTTGCTACATTGTAAACGTGGGTACTGCTCGTCACATCCCGCAAAGGGTTAAATGGCTTTCTGTCCTCAGAGCGGTAGCGGTAATCGGTGGATAGATCTCGTAGCGCAGAGCTGGTGTACTACGACGACGTCTCGCTACAACCGACAATCACTCAACTTCTCCAGTCACCCGGTAACAAACAATGGCGGAGCCACGGGATAACCTTACACTGAACATGAGTGTGACAGCGCTCGATCTACCATTTGACGCGTGAGGAGAGAAGCAGCGCTACGGGGAGATGGAGCAGCCGAACCCAGTAACGGAGAACCCCAGCAAGGCGACGGAGTACCTTACGGAACTCAACAAGATCATAGACACCCAACAGGAGCTGCTGGAGATGCAGAGGGTTCGTATCGAGGACTTGGAACAGCAAGTAACGGATTTATGTTCTGAGAACGCCTGTTTGAAAGACCAACGCAAAGGGAACCGGGCCACCTGCCGCCTCCAACAGTGCAACGGCCTCCCGGCGCTTACGTATGGGGCCATCAAGGAGAATGTCATACAAGAGAAGTAAGTTCTGCGTTTCCTTTCCAGTCATAGCACTGTATAGTTGTATGCTGATTTAGGCGGTGAAATAATGTAATTGGTGGTAAGGACCATTCTACCACTTTGGGTTAAAGTTTGTATCTAGAGAATATTTCTGCATGTAGGCTACACAACAAGACAGTCGCCGTGTTAGACATGGGAAAGTGTAGCGCCTAACCGTGTTATTTTCTCACAGGGCTGTGGGGGAATAAACCCCAGATGGAAACTCCGTCATAATCCGCTGCCGGGTCGGTTTGAATATAGCGAGTCTATACCCCCATCCAATCCTTATTAAGGATTTGTATGGATAGTTTCACATAGTATTTGTTAAGACAGTTTCACATTTAGAAATGGTGTGGATTTGGATATACCGCTTTGCGTAATGACAGAAGGACCCCTGGCGCGCGCCAAATCCAGTTTCAGTTGATGAAGCAAATATACTTTCCGAGGAAACATGAAAGAGCCTTCGGCCATATCTTGCTCAGTGTCCATCTGTTAGATTATTGAATTTAATCCCTGTTGCTTTTTTTTTTTAGAACCAATGTTCATACATTCTTCTATCCATTGTTTGGGTAATGGTGATTGGGCATAAGGTCGTTGTAGTAAATGAATGCAGGGGTTTTCAAACTTCATGCACAGGGACCCCGATCCAGGGACCCTCATTTATGTTAGCAAAAACAAAAAGTAATGTCTGATTTGATAAAATACATACCCTCTATGGACTTGGTGTATGTAGGAGCAATTTATTTTCAAGAATAGGGTGGTGAACCGAATCAAATCTTCTTAGTCACATGCGCTGAATAGAACAGGTGTAGTAGACCTTACAGTGAAATGCTGAATACAACAGGTGTAGTAGACCTTACAGTGAAATGCTGAATACAACAGGTGTAGTAGACCTCACAGTGAAATGCTGAATACAACAGGTGTAGTAGACCTCACAGTGAAATGCTGAATACAACAGGTGTAGTAGACCTTACAGTGAAATGTTGAATACAACAGGTGTAGTAGATCTCACAGTGAAATGCTGAATACAACAGGTGTAGTAGACCTTACAGTGAAATGCTGAATACAACAGGTGTAGTAGACCTTACAGTGAAATGCTGAATACAACAGGTGTAGTAGACCTTACAGTGAAATGCTGAATACAACAGGTGTAGTAGACCTTACAGTGAAATGCTGAATACAACAGGTGTAGTAGACCTTACAGTGAAATGCTGAATACAACAGGTGTAGTAGACTTCACAGTGAAATGCTGAATACAACAGGTGTAGTAGACCTTCCAGTGAAATGCTGAATACAACAGGTGTAGTAGACCTTCCAGTGAAATGCTGAATACAACAGGTGTAGTAGACCTCACAGTGACATGCTGAATACAACAGGTGTAGTAGACCTCACAGTGAAATGCTGAATACAACAGGTGTAGTAGACCTTACAGTGAAATGCTGAATACAACAGGTGTAGTAGACCTTCCAGTGAAATGCTGAATACAACAGGTGTAGTAGACCTTCCAGTGAAATGCTGAATACAACAGGTGTAGTAGACCTCACAGTGAAATGCTGAATACAACAGGTGTAGTAGACCTTACAGTGAAATGCTGAATACAACAGGTGTAGTAGACCTTACAGTGAAATGCTGAATACAACAGGTGTAGTAGACCTTACAGTGTAATGCTGAATACAACAGGTGTAGTAGACCTTACAGTGAAATGCTGAATACAACAGGTGTAGTAGACCTTACAGTGAAATGCTGAATACAACAGGTGTAGTAGACCTTACAGTGAAATGCTGAATACAACAGGTGTAGTAGACCTCACAGTGAAATGCTGAATACAACAGGTGTAGTAGACCTTACAGTGAAATGCTTAATACAACAGGTGTAGTAGACCTTACAGTGAAATGCTGAATACAACAGGTGTAGTAGACCTCACAGTGAAATGCTGAATACAACAGGTGTAGTAGACCTCACAGTGAAATGCTGAATACAACAGTTGTAGTAGACCTTACAGTGAAATGCTGAATACAACAGGTGTAGTAGACCTTACAGTGAAATGCTGAATACAACAGGTGTAGTAGACCTTACAGTGAAATGCTGAATACAACAGGTGTAGTAGACCTTACAGTGAAATGCTGAATACAACAGGTGTAGTAGACCTCACAGTGAAATGCTGAATACAACAGGTGTAGTAGACCTTACAGTGAAATGCTTAATACAACAGGTGTAGTAGACCTTACAGTGAAATGCTGAATACAACAGGTGTAGTAGACCTTACAGTGAAATGCTTACTTATGAGCCCCTATCCAACCATGCAGTTAAAAAAATATATGGATAAGAATAAAAAATAAAAGTAACAAGTAATTTTAAAGAGGAGCAGTAAAATAACAATATATACAGGGGGGTGCCGGTATAGAGTCAATGTGTGGGGGGGCACCAGTTAGTTGAGGACATAAAGTGGCAACTGACAGTGTAGATATGACAAACAACTCATTTTGAGCTGTGTCTGTTATGCGTTTGCTCAATGGGTATAATGGTAAATCTGATCCCCGAGGTCCTCATAGGCTCACTTGGATATATAGAGTTGGAGGTAAAGGAGAAAATATGGAACTAGGACATTAAAACACTGGCAGAATTATTTCATCCACATCCATTCACATAAAATATGTCTTAAAGTATAAATACCCTTCTAAGACCACTGTCTTTCTGGATGTTTTAAAAGGTTTGCGAATAGTTCTTTCTGGAAAGATTGTGAATTGAAAGGGATATGGTAATTCCTATGTAGGTGACATATTTTCTCCACTGATATAATGGGTATAATGTGTGATAGTTGCACACCTCCTTGCTGAATTATGTAGAGCTGATTTGGGCCAGTTTATTATTTTTTTCATGGTCTTTTGTGAATAACCACATTTTCATCTATGCTTTGTGCTAGCAGTTTAAGAGTGAAAGAGGGTAAATAGCATAGGGACAGCCTGGTTGAAGTCCTAGTTTTAATGGTTAGTGCCAGTAGATTGCGGCGGCAGGCAGCCTAGTGGTTCGAGCGTGGTAACCGAAAGGTTTCTAGATCGAATCTCAGAGCTGACAAGGTCGTTCTGCCCATGAACAAGGCACTGTTCCTAGGCCGTCATTGTGAATACGAATTTGTTCTTAACTGACTTGCCTAGTTAAATAAAACAACTTAATTCCTGAGGGGTTCACATACAGTTCAGAGGCAAATCATAATGTAAACATTCAGCCCAAAACCAAACATGTACCGTCCACTTCTTTATATTAGTGATTTTTTTTTTTATCCCCCCTCTGGATCTTTCCATGCTAATATAATATATTCAAAAGTTTGGGGTCACTTAGAAATGTTCATGTTTTTGAAATGTGTATATACATTTTTTGTCCATTTAAAATAACATCAAATTGATCAGAAATACAGTGTAGACATTGTTAATGTTGTAAATGACTATTGTAGCTGGAAGCGGCAGATTTTTTAAATGGAATATCTACATAGGCATACAGAGGCCCATTATCAGCAACCATCACTCCTGTGTTCCAATGGCACGTTGTGTAAACTAATCCAAGTTTAGCATTTTAAAAGGCTAATGGATCATTAGAAAACCCTTTGGCAATTATATTAGCACAGCTGAAAACTGTTGTGCTGATTTTAAAGAAGCAATAAAATCTGCCTTCTTTAGACTAGTTGAGTATCTGGAGCATCAGCATTTGTGGGTTCGATTTACAGACTCAAAATGGCCCGAAACAAAGACATTTCTTCTGAAACTCGTCAGTCTATCCTTGTTCTGAGAAATGAAGGCTATTCCATGTTAGAAATTTCCAAGAAACTGAAGATCTCGTATAACGCAGTGTACTTCTCCCTTCACAGAACAGAGCAAACTGGCTCTAACCAGAATAGAAAGAGGAGTGGGAGGCCCCGTTCCACAACTGAGCAAGAGGACAAGTACATTTGAGTGTCTAGTTTGAGTCCTCAACTGTCCTCAACTGGCAGCTTCATTAAATAGTACCATGCAAAACACCAGTCTCAACGTCAACCGTGAAGAGGCGACTCCGGGGTGCTTTGTTAGTCAGGCCTGACTAATTTAATATGACTGAAGATGCAGAATTGTATGCCTTCTAATAGGGTATAACAGACTCGTTTGAACTTTGACCACACACCCTCTAGACGGACTACATGCCCTCTATCAAATCAACACTGGAATTTTTACTCAAAACAAAAGTTTTAAAGTATGCTAGACATTTATAGAATAAACCATATCTAGTTTGCTGTTTCTGTGACAAACAGTGAATTAGTTATTGATTTGTACAGATTTAAATAGCATTTTAAAGATTTTATGTATTTCCATGTTTTCAGAACTGGAATTTTTGTTCAAAACAAAGGTTGTAAAAGTATGCTAGACATTTATAGAACAAATCATATCTATTTTTATGTTTCTTTGACAATCAATGAATTAGTTATTGATTTTTGCAATTTTAAATGGCTTTCGGCAAATATCTGTTGACTGTGTGAATATATTTATATATTTATATATATATCTATTTGATTCTATTTGATTCTCCCTGACTGTCTAGCGTTCTATTTGATTCTCCCTGACTGTCTAGCGTTCTATTTGATTCTCCCTGACTGTCTAGCGTTCTATTTGATTCTCCCTGACTGTCTAGCGTTCTATTTGATTCTCCCTGACTGTCTAGCGTTCTATTTGATTCTCCCTGACTGTCTAGCGTTCTATTTGATTGTTAGTTTTTCATCTGAAAATTACCACTTAGACAGCTGCTGAACAGTTTTCTATACAGGAAAAAAACTGTAATTAGTGCCGATGATGAATTTCCTCCGTATTAAAGGAATAGTTTGAGATGTTGGCATTGAAGCCATTCATCTACTTCCCTAGAGTTAGATGAACAGGAACAGCTGGCAAGCCTACTATTCCTGTAGACTTCCAGTCATTGCTCTAATGCTAGTTAGCATTGGCTCATGAAACTACCTCAACTTCCTTCATACTGGACGAGGAGACATACAAATGGTAAGCATTATGGTATGCTGTTGCAGCTAGCTATTTTCATAATACTTTTTCACCCTCAACATTCTGGACCCCCTGCAGTACCTCGTGAAATTAGGTGCATTAATTCAGGGGTTTTCTAGTGGTCCGCCTACCCCAGTTTTAAAACCCCTGAATTAATGCACCCAGGCTGTATCACATCCGGCCGTGATTGGGAGGCCATAGGGTGGCGCACAATTGGCCCAGCGTCGTCCGAGTTTGACCGGTGTAGGCCGTCTTTGTAAATAAGAATTTGTTCTTAACTGACTTGCCTTGTTTATTTGTATTATTCATAGTATATTAAACATCAGATCATGACAACCAGATCAGAAATGTTCCTCCACAAACCTTAGATGGTTTTTAACTGTATTCCAGCTATTAAACCCAGAGGGCCAGGGTTCTGGTCTAGAAGCACGGTTTTCACTGCTCCTGCAGTTTTGCTTCGGTAATGCAGTTTAAGTAACCATTGGCAAATAAATATGTTTTCCATGATGGCCATATAGATGTCAGATTTGAAAATTCCTAATAAAACACTTTAGTCATCACCTTTGAGCACAAAACATCCATAGAAATATTCAAATAGTTGAGGCAAATTATATATATATTCTTTTGCACTCAGAGCCAAAGATATTACAATTTTATATGAATCCACTGTCTGACGTGTTTTTGTATGACCTGATAACGTTGTGACTGCTAGTGTGCATGTGACGTTGGTCCGTATAAACCAGCTGCAACACGGCTCTAGACGAATAGGGCAACGTGAGTAGAGTACCTTAAACAACGGTCGGACATCTTGCACACAGTCTCTATTACCCTGTTCCTCTGGAATAACTGTAGTTCCTGAATCCTGTTCACAACCACATTCACAAATGACTAGGTTAGATGGCAAAGCTCAGCATTTGACCTGCTAATTCTAAATACATTTAATCTGTTTTGATTTAGTTGAAGTTGTTAATGGTGCATAGAATGCCAACAGGACATCGTTCTACTACCTGACATGCAATGCCAACCGGATGTTTCTCTACTACCTGACATGCAATGCCAACAGGACATCGTTCTACTACCTGACATGCAATGCCAACCGGATGTTTCTCTACTACCTGACATGCAATGCCAACAGGACATCGTTCTACTACCTGACATGCAATGCCAACCGGATGTTTCTCTACTACCTGACATGTAATGCCAACAGGACATTGTTCTACTACCTGACATGCAATGCCAACAGGACATCGTTCTACTACCTGACATGCAATGCCAACCGGATGTTTCTCTACTACCTGAAATGCAATGCCAACAGGACATCGTTCTACTACCTGACATGCAATGCCAACAGGACATCGTTCTACTACCTGACATGCAATGCCAACCGGATGTTTCTCTACTACCTGACATGCAATGCCAACAGGACATCGTTCTACTACCTGACATGCAATGCCAACCGGATGTTTCTCTACTACCTGAAATGCAATGCCAACAGGACATCGTTCTACTACCTGACATGCAATGCCAACAGGACATCGTTCTACTACCTGACATGCAATGCCAACCAGATGTTTCTCTACTACCTGACATGCAATGCCAACCGGATGTTTCTCTACTACCTGACATGCAATGCCAACCGGATGTTTCTCTACTACCTGACATCGTTCTACTACCTGAAATGCAATGCCAACAGGACATTGTTCTACTACCTGACATGCAATGCCAACCGGATGTTTCTCTACTACCTGACATGCAATGCCAACCAGATGTTTCTCTACTACCTGACATGCAATGCCAACAGGACATCGTTCTACTACCTGACATGCAATGCCAACCGGATGTTTCTCTACTACCTGACATGCAATGCCAACAGGACATCGTTCTACTACCTGACATGCAATGCCAACCGGATGTTTCTCTACTACCTGACATGTAATGCCAACAGGACATTGTTCTACTACCTGACATGCAATGCCAACAGGACATCGTTCTACTACCTGACATGCAATGCCAACCGGATGTTTCTCTACTACCTGAAATGCAATGCCAACAGGACATCGTTCTACTACCTGACATGCAATGCCAACCGGATGTTTCCCTACTACCTGACATGCAATGCCAACAGGACATTGTTCTACTACCTGAAATGCAATGCCAACAGGACATCGTTCTACTACCTGACATGCAATGCCAACCGGATGTTTCTCTACTACCTGAAATGCAATGCCAACAGGACATCGTTCTACTACCTGACATGCAATGCCAACAGGACATCGTTCTACTACCTGACATGCAATGCCAACCAGATGTTTCTCTACTACCTGACATGCAATGCCAACCGGATGTTTCTCTACTACCTGACATGCAATGCCAACCGGATGTTTCTCTACTACCTGACATGCAATGCCAACAGGACATTGTTCTACTACCTGAAATGCAATGCCAACACAACATCGTTCTACTACCTGACATGCAATGCCAACCGGATGTTTCTCTACTACCTGAAATGCAATGCCAACAGGACATCGTTCTACTACCTGACATGCAATGCCAACAGGACATCGTTCTACTACCTGACATGCAATGCCAACCAGATGTTTCTCTACTACCTGACATGCAATGCCAACCGGATGTTTCTCTACTACCTGACATGCAATGCCAACCGGATGTTTCTCTACTACCTGACATGCAATGCCAACAGGACATCGTTCTACTACCTGAAATGCAATGCCAACAGGACATTGTTCTACTACCTGACATGCAATGCCAACCGGATGTTTCTCTACTATCTGACATGCAATGCCAACCGGATGTTTCTCTACTATCTGACATGCAATGCCAACCGGATGTTTCTCTACTACCTGACATGCAATGCCAACAGGACATCGTTCTACTACCTGACATGCAATGCCATCCAGATGTTTCTCTACTACCTAACATGCAATGCCAACAGGACATCGTTCTACTACCTGACATGCAATGCCATCCAGATGTTGCTCTAATACCCAACGTTAGTTATCCTCTGATTGTATTAGGCTGGGTTCATAGCATTGTTTGTTTCTCAAATAGCACCCTATTCCCTATATAGTCCCATAGAGCTCTGGCACCCTAGTCCCTATATAGTCCAATATACCTCTGGTCTAATGTAGTGCTCTACATAGGGAATATCCTGCCATTTGGGATGTATCAATTGCCTTGGTGGATAAAGGCTTTTAAGGAGATTAAGTGCAGAGATAGAGTATTAATCTGGGATAGTTTTGTAAGGCATGCAGAGTCCTATCATCCAGTCTTTCTAGGCATCATTTAGATGAGAGGTAAATATACAGAGCCTTCAGACAGTATTCAGACCCCTGGACTTATTCTGTTGTTACAGCCTGAATTCAAAATGGGTTTAATTTCTACACACAATACCCCTTCATGACAGTATAAACACGGTTTCAGAAAATTTGCACATTTTATTGAAAAACGTACATAAATATTCACACCCCTAGGTCAATACATGTTATAATCACTTTTGGCAGCGATTACAGTCTTTCTAAGAAAGTCTCTAAGAGCTTTGCAAACCTGGATTGTATCATATTTACCCATTTATTCTTGAAACTCTTCAAGCTCTGTCAAATTGGTGACTTTCAACCTTTGTGTCTCCCGAGCCCGTATGGGAGTTGTAGCGATGAGACAAGATAGTAGCTATTAACAATTGGATACCATGAAATTGGGGAGAAAAAAGGGGTAAAAAATAAAACTGTGACTACGCCTCTCAGGAGCATTCAATGTCATCTTGGTAAGCAACTTGTGTATATTTGGCCTTATGTTTTAAGTTATTGTCCTATTGAAGGGTGACTTCATCTCCCAGTATTTGGTGGAAAGCAGACTGAACCAGGTTTTCCTCTAGGATATTGCCTGTGCTTATCTCTCTTCCATTTATTTTTATCCTAAAAACACTCCCTAGCCCTTGCCGATGACAAGCATACCCATAACATGATGCAGCGACCACTATGCTTGAAGATATGTAGCGGTACTCAGTAATGTGATGTATTGGATTTGCCCCAAACACGACACAGGACAAAAATGTAATTGCTTTGCCACAATTTTATTCTATACAGGCTTCCTTTTCACTCTGTCAATTAGGTTGTTATTGTGGAGTACCTAGACTGGCCAAAAATATAAACGCAACATGCAACAACTTCAAAGATTTAACTGAGTTGTAGTTCATATAAGGAATCAGTCCATTTGAATAAATTCATTAGGCCGTCATCTATGGATTTCACATTACTGGGAATACAGATATGCATCTGTTGGTCACAGATACCTTAAAAAAATGTATAGTGGTGTGGATCAGAAAACCAGTCGGTATCTGTTGTGACCACCATTTGCCTCATGCAGTGCGGCACATCTCCTTCACAAACTGTAGAGTATAAGGCACATGGCGAGACCCAGATGCAGACATGGGAGGAAGATGGTTTGAGTCTTTGATATTTATTACATTCAAAAGGGGTAGGCAAGAGAATGGTCGTTGACAGGCAAAAGTCCAGGAGGTACAGAGTGGCAGGCAGGCTCAAGGTCAGGGCAGGCAGAATGTACCCGCCTGCCTAACCAGTGTCCAGAAAACAGTCAAAACCGAGAGGACTAGTAAAAGAGAATCGAAAAAGGCAGGAGCTGGTTGACTTGGAACATACAAGACACACTGGCACAGAGAGACAGGAAACACAGGGATAAATACACTGGGGAAAACAAGCGACACCTGGAGGGGGTGGAGACAATAACGAGGATGAGTGAAACAGATCAGGGTGTGACAGTAGAGTTGATCAGGCTGTTGATTGTGGCCTGTGGAATGTTGTCCCACTCATCTTCGATGGCTGTGTGAAGTTGGCGATAACTGTGACATTTTCAGCTTCCAGGAATTGTGTGCAGATCCTTGTGACATGGGGCCATGCATTATCATGCTGAAACATGTGATGTCGCAAGTGAAAACCATGACAATGGGCCTCAGGACCTCATCATTGTATCTCTGTGCATTCGGGCCTCCCTAGTAGCACAGCAGAGTAAGGTACTGCAACACTACAGCAGTCTAAGGTGAGGCATCACTACAGACCCGGGTTCGATCCCAGGCTGTCGCAGCTGGCCGCAACCAGGAGACCCATGAGGCAGCGCACAATTGGCCCAGCGTCGTCCGAGTTAGGGGAGGGTTTGGCCGGCCGAGATGTTCTTGTCCCATCGCGCTCTAGCGACTCCTTTTTGGAGGGCCAGGCTGACTTGGGTCGCCAGTTGTACAGTGTTTCCTATGACACGTTAGTGCGGCTGGCTTCCGGGTTAAGCGAGCAGTGTCAAGAAGCAGTGTGGTTTGGCAGGGTCGTGTTTTGGAGGACGCATGGCTCTCGATCTTCGCCTCTCCCGAGTCTGTATGGGAGTTGGGACAAGACTGTAACTACCAATTGGATCTAAAAAAAATTGGGGAGAAAAATATATATATTGTTAAATCTTTCTTGGTGTTGTTGATGTTCTGTATATCTACGTTGTTTACCTGGTCGTTGACGGGTAGGATAATGGAATATTACACTGCTCCACTCAGGGTAACAGCTCTCAGATCAGTATGCAGAGTGCAGTGCTCTACAGAGATGATGGAGTCCACCCAAACCATCTAGGAGCCTGGACCTTCTCTTCACATTTCAAGGCTGCGTTATTGTCGTACTGTTGTCTATACTACCGGGGTTGTTGTCAGTTGTGATCTTCTACCCATTCGTTTGAACTCCACTCTTAGATCTGCTATTGTTAGCTCAAAAGGGAAAGCCTCTGTGGTCTGCTCACCCAATACTATTAGTTCAAATTTGAATTCCATAAACTTAAATACCCCCTCGGTTTTCAAAACGCATTGAGGGCTGTTGCACGATGGCAACCAAAGCTCATATAAGTCAGTTTATAACATTCCAGCACTGTTTACTCTGAGTTTCCCATATTGACATCGGCAGCACCCTCAGACCCTATGGTGCTAAGCTTGGAAAAGTAATTCCAATTTCTACTCCTTCTTTTACTAATAGGGACAGACCAAATGGTGCAGTTCTATGCAATCTTATAGACATACCAGCTATATCAATATCAACCATCAGACAGGGCCTGCAACCGCTTATTGAACATAGCTTGTTTGAGTTGGAGACGCCATGTGACTCACCATGTGATTTCGTAAAGGACTTGATTCATCTGAACATTAGGAGCTTACTTCCTAAACTTGATTACATCAAGGTCTGGGCTATGCAGACGAATCTGGTATTGACTGAAACTTGGATCTCGGGACATTCTGGACTCAGATATTTAATATTGAGGGTTATAATGTGTTCAGACCTGACAGACAGGGTAGTGGAGTGGCCATTTAAAAAAAAAAAAGATTTATCTTTACTGAAATCCACATTTGAGTTGCTATCTTTAAGCATTTGTCTGGGGAGCAATGTATCCCTAACTGTTAGAGGGGTCTACCGTCGTCCCTTCGGCTAACTCAAGGAATTAACTAGTTGTTTTTCTTTTACTAAATCAAAAGTTATTATCCTGGGTGACCTACATTATGATTGTCTGAAGCCTATATGAAGCCACTCGAAAAAATGTGTAATGATCTAACCCTAACCCAGCTGGTGACTAAGCCTACACGGCCCAACTCTAGAGATTCTTCAAACTAAACTCTGATCTTATTTTAACGAACACAACACAGAAATGTTTCTACTGATGTCTTTGCCCAAAACATTAGTGACCCTTGCCCAGTTGCTTGTGTAAGAGAAGTGAGAATACATCTTGTGTTGTCACTAAGAGGACCTTTAAAAACTTCAGTGAGCAGGCTTTTTTTTTTTTTTTACATGATCTTTATTTTAGTGCTCTTGATTGCATTTCAGCTATCCCTGAAGCTGATTTAGCTTTCAGCCTCTGCAGACATCTTCAATACTATTGTGAATAATCATGCTCCCTTCAAAAAACTAAGGGTTAAGGGTAGATTGAATGTCTGGTATACTCTGGAATTATAAGAACTCTTTCATAAAAAATATGATGCTTGGGTCAAAGCCAGGAACACAGGCTTAGGCCCGGACTGTCAAGCTTTTTAAGCAACTGAGGAATAAAAAAAAAAAAAAAGGAATCATTGATTTTAAAAAGCAAGTGCTTTCCTCACCATCTTAAATAAGTATACCCCATTCAAAAAATGTAGAACTAAGAACAGATATAACCCTTGGTTCACTCCAGACTTGACTGCCTTTGACCAGCACAAAAAAATCCTGTGGCATACTGCATTAGCATCGAATAGACCCCGCGATATGCAACTTTTTAGTGAAGTTAGTAACCAATATACACAGGCAGTTAAGAAAGCAAAGGCTAGCTTTTTCAAACAGAAATTGGCATCCTGTAGCACAAACTTCAAAAAGTTCTGGGACACTGTAAAGTCCATGGAGAATAAGAGCACCTCCTCCCAGCTGCCCACTGCACTGAGGCTAGGAAACACTCGCCACCAATAAATCTACGATAATCGGAGATTTCAATAAGCATTTTTCTACTGCTGGCCATTCTTTCCACCTGGCTACCCCTAACCCGGTGAACAGCTCTGCAAACCCCACAGCAACTTGCCCAAGCCTCCCCATTTCTCCTTCACCCAAATCCAGATAGCTGATGTTCTGAAAGAGCTGCAAAATCTGGACTAGAGGTCGACCGATTAATCAGAATGGCCGATTACATTTTTGGCCTCTGATTATTTAAAATAATAATAATTGTATACCTTTTATTTAACTAGGCAAGTCAGTTAAGAACACACTCTTATTTTCAATGACTGCCTAGGAACTGTCGGTTAACTGCCTTGTTCAGGGGCAGAACGACGGATTTTCACCTTGTCAGCTCAGGGGTTCCAATCTTGCAAGCGCACAGTTAACTAGTCCAACGCTCTAACCATTGCACTCCACGAGTAGCCTGCCTGTTACGCGAATGCAGTAGAAGCCATGTTAAATTGCTAGCTAGCATTAAACTTATCTTACAAAAAACAATCAATCATAATCACTAGTTATAACTACTAATCCAGTTAAGCAGGCAATATTAACCAGGTGAAATTGTGTCATTTCTCTTGCGTTCATTGCACGCAGAGTCAGGGTATATGCAACGGTTTGGGCTGCCTGGCTCATTGCGGACGAATTTGCCAGAATTTTACGTAATTATGACATACATTGAAGGTTGCAATGTAACAAGAATAGTTAGACTTAGGGATGCCACCCATTAGATAAAATACAGAACGGTTCCGCATTTCACTGAAATAATAAACGTTTTCGAAATGATAGTTTCCGGATTTGATAATGTTAATGACCAAAGGCTCGTATTTCTGTGTGTTGTTATGTTATAATTAAGTCTGATTTGATAGAGCTGATTTGACTGAGCAGCAGCAGGCCCGTAATCATTCATTCAAACAGCACTTTAGTGCGTTTTGCCAGCAGCTC
Source organism: Oncorhynchus mykiss (assembly GCF_057628025.1). Lineage (NCBI taxonomy): Eukaryota > Metazoa > Chordata > Actinopteri > Salmoniformes > Salmonidae > Oncorhynchus > Oncorhynchus mykiss. The sequence goes on from NC_143028.1 coordinate 85,030,295, forward strand.
TTCGCAAGCACAGCGCTGTTTATGACTTCAAGCCTATCAGCCTAATGGCTGGTGTAACCAATGTGAAATGGCTAGCTAGTTAGCTGGGTGTGCGCTAATACTGTTTCAAACGTCACTCGCTTTTAGATTTGGAGTAGTTATTCCCCTTGCGCTGCAAGGGCCACGGCTTTTGTGGAGCGATGGGTAACGATGCTTCGAGTGTGGCTGTTGTCTATGTGTTCCTGGTTCGAGCCCAGGTAGGGGCAAGGAGGGGGATGGAAGCTATACTGTTACACTGGCAATACTAAAGTGCCTATAAGAACATCCAATAGTCAAAGGTTAATGAAATACAAATGGTATAGACAGAAATATACCTATAAATACTATATTAACTACAACCTAAAACCTCTTACCTTGGAATATTGAAGTCTCATGTTAAAAGGAACCACCAACTTTCATATGTTCTGAGCAAGGAGCTGAAACATTAGCTTTCTTACATGGCGCATATTTTACATGGCACATATTACTTTCTTCTCCAACACTTTGTTTTTGCATTATTTAAACCAAATTGAACATGTTTCATTATTTATTTGAGGCTAAATTGATTTTATTGATGTATTATATTAAGTTAAAGTAAGTGTTAATTCAGTATTGTTGTAATTGTCATTATTACAAATAAAAAAAAATCAGCCGATTTTAATCGGTATCGTTTTTTTTGGTCCTCTAATAATCGGTATTGGTGTTGAAAAATCATAATCGGTCGACCTCTAATCTGGACCCCTACAAATCAGCTGCGCCAGACAATCTGGACCCTCTCTAAAATTATCCGCCCCAATTGTTGCAACCCCTATTACCAGCCTGTTCAACCTCTCTTTCGTATCGTCTGAGATCCCTAAAGATTGGGAAGCTGCCGCGGTCATCCCCCTCTTCAAAGGGGGAGACACTCTAGACCCAAACTACTACAGACCTAAATCTATCCTACCCTGCCTTTCTAAAGTCTTCGAAAGCCATTTCGAATCCCACCTTACCATCTCTGCTATGCAATCTGGTTTCCGAGCTGGTCATGGGTGCACCTCAGCCACGCTCAAGGTCCTAAAAGACATCATAACCACCATCGATAAAAGACAATACTGTGCAGCCGTCTTCATCGACCTGGCCAAGGCTTTCGACTCTGTCAATCACCGCATTCTTATCGGCAGACTCAACAGCCTTGGTTTCTCAAATGACTGCCTCGCTGGTTCACTAACTACTTCTCAAATAGAGTTCAGTGTATCAAATCGGAGGGCCTGTTGTCCGGACCTCTGGCAGTCTCTATGGGGTGCCACAGGGTTCAATCCTCGGGCCGACTATTTTCTCTGTAAACATCAATGGTGTCGCTCTTGCTGCTGCTAATTCTCTGATCCACCTCTACGCAGACGACACCATTCTGTATACGTCTGGCCCTTCTTTGGAGACTGTGCTAACAAGCCTCCAAATGAGTTTCAATGCCATACAACACTCCTTCTGTGGCCTCCAACTGCTCTTGAATGGAAGTAAAACTAAATGCATGCTCTTCAACCGGTCGCTGCCCGCCTGCCCGTCTTGCGTCACTACTCTGGACGGTTCTGACTTAGAATATGTGGACAACTACAAATACCTAGGTGTCTGGTTAGACTGTAAACTCTCCTCTTGCTCCTTTGCACACCAGTATCTCTACTTGCACATTCATCTTCTGCACGTCTATCACCCCAGTGTTAATGCTAAATTGTAATTATTTCAGCACTATTGCCACCTCCCTAATCTTACTACATTTGCACACACTGTATATAGATTTTTATTTTGTGTTATTGACTGTTTGTTTATTCCATGTGTAACTCTGTGGTTGTTTGTCACACAGCTTTGCTTTATCTTGGCTAGGTTGCAGTTGTAAATGAGAACTTATTCTCAACTGGCCTACCTGCTTAAATAAAGGTGATATCAAAAACATTGTGTAAGACAAATCAGAAAGGCCTGAATCTGATTATGTAACTGCTTGCAATGGAAACCTGGCTAAATTCTGGAAAACTGTCAAATCCCTGAATGGTTCTACTTCCTACTATCTGCAACAACAAATTAATTCAAACACTGGCCTCATTATGGGAAAAAATGCATCGTTGATGAGTTTAATTACCATTTTATTTATCTCTTTGAAAGAACTAATTCTATTTACAATGAAATTGGGCTGGATGCTGACAGGGGAAAACTTGCTGAAGGATGAAAGTATAGATATTTACAGAGAAAGGGAAGAGGTTGACAACAAGAAATCCACAAGGATTGGCCAATTGGCTCCTAGTCTAAGTGTGCAGTGCCCATCATTGTTGGCTCAAAAAACCCACCATTTTTTATTTTATTTAACTTTATCAGTAAATATTTCAAAAGTATGTGCTGCCTCCATAAGGGTGGGATAGAAGTGATGTTATTTCCGGGCTTTCTTTTCTAGTTAAGATTCTTGGTAAATGTACAACTTTGTTCTTTTAAAAAAAATCTGAGATGTATGTTGAATGTTCAACAGTCAGAGTTTCGACCTGGGTATTCCCATCAGGGCTTCGGCCTGGGTATTCCCCATCAGGGCTTCGGCCTGGGTATTCCCCATCAGGGTTTCGGCCTGGGTATTCCCCATCAGGGTTTCGGCCTGGGTATTCCCCATCAGGGTTTCGGCCTGGGTATTCCCCATCAGGGTTTCGGCCTGGGTATTCCCCATCAGGGTTTCGGCCTGGGTATTCCCCATCAGGGTTTCGGCCTGGGTATTCCCCATCAGGGCTTCGGCCTGGGTATTCCCCATCAGGGCTTCGGCCTGGGTATTCCCCATCAGGGTTTCGGCCTGGGTATTCCCCATCAGGGTTTCGGCCTGGGTATTCCCCATCAGGGTTTCGGCCTGGGTATTCCCCATCAGGGTTTCGGCCTGGGTATTCCCCATCAGGGTTTCGGCCTGGGTATTCCATCAGGGTTTCGGCCTGGGCATTCCATCAGGGTTTCGGCCTGGGCATAGCACTATTAGAGCAACCACTTTAGTGGTTAATGATCTTGTCAATGCATTAGACACTAAAATAAAATGTTTGTGGGCCTTTCAAAAGTTTTTGATACTGTTGATAATGCTATTTTATTGAATAAGTTGTCCTCGATAAGCCTGAGCTCTGGAGGCCCTTCTTGATTTCATAATCATCTTAGTGACAGAACTCAGGCCATTGTGATTGATGGGGTTAAGTCAGAATGTCTTGACATACATAAAGGTAGATTTTGGGACATGTTCTCTTCACTATTTATATAAACATATTGGTGTTAAATTGTAAACTTCATCTATATGTGGATGATAATATTACGTATGCTATTACCCTGACTGTTAATCTGGCTGTCAAAACTTCAGTCAGATTTTATAGCTATGCAGGAATCCCTTGCTGATTTTAATAATTGTGCTTAATATCAAAATACAGTACCAGTCAAGTTTGGACACACCTACTCATTCAAGGGTTTTTCTTTTCTTTTGACTATTTTGCACATTGTATAATAATAGTGTAGACATCAACTATGAAATTACACATATGGAATCATGTAGTAAACAAAAGTGTTTAAAGAATCTCAAAGTAGCCACCCTTTTCCTTGATGACAGCTTAGCAGACTCTTGGCATTCTCTCAACTGGCTTCATGAGGTAGTCACCTGGAATGCATTTCAATTAACCGGTGTGCCTTGTTTTAAAGTTCATTTGTGGAATTTCTTTAATTCTTAATGCATTTAAGAAGAAAATACATGATTTCATAGGTTATTTAATAGTTTGATGTCTTCACTATTATTCTACAATGTGGAAAATAGTAAAACTAAAGAAACCCTGAAATGAGTAGGTGTCCAAACTTTTGACTGGTTATGTATGTTGTGTGTGTGTGTGTGTGTATATACTGTTGAAGTTGGAAGTTTACATTTAAACTCAGTTTTTCACTATTTCTGACATTTAATCGTAGTACAAATTCCCTGTTTTAGGTCAGTTAGGATCACCACTTTATTTTAATAATGTGAAATGTCAAAATAATAGTAGAGTGATTTATTTGAGCTTTTATTTCTTTCATCACATTCCCAGTGGGTCAGAAGTTTACATACACTCAATTAGTATTTGGTGGCATTGCCTTTAAATGATTTAACTTGGGTCAAATGTTTCAGGTATCCGTCCACAAGCTTCCCACAATAAGTTGGGTGAATTTTGGCCCATTCCTCCTGACAGAGCTGGTGTAACTGAGTTAGGTTTGTAGGCCTCCTTGCTCGCACACTTTTTCAGTTCTGCCCACAAATTTTCTATGCGATTGAGGTCAGGGCTTTGTGATGGCCACTCCAATACCTTGACGTTGTTGTCCTTAAGCCATTTTACCACAATTTTGGAAGTATGCTTGGGGTCACTGTCCATTTGGAAGACCCATTTGCGAACAATCTTTAACTTCCTGACTGATGTCTTGAGATGTTGCTTCAATATATCCACTTAATTTTACTTCCTCATGCTGCCATCTATTTTGTGAAGTGCACTAGCCCCTCCTGCAGCAAAGCAGCCCCACAAAATGATGCTGCCACCCCTGTGCTTCACGGTTGGGATGGTGTTCTTCAGCTTGCAGGCCTCCCTCTTTCTCATCCAAACATAACGATGGTCATTATGGCCAAATAGTTTCATCAGACCAGAGGACATTTCTCCAAAAAGTACGATCTTTGTCCACATGTGCAGTTGCAAACCGTAGTCTGGCTTTTTTATGGTGGTTTTGGAGCAGTGGCTTCTTCCTTGCTGAGCGGCCTTTCGGGTTATGTCAATATAGGACTCGTTTTACTGTGGATATAGGTACTTTTGCATCTGATTCCTCCAGCTTCTTCACAAGGTCCTTTGCTGTTGTTCTGGGATTGAATTGCACTTTTCGCACCAAAGTACGTTCATATCTAGGAGAAAGAATGCGTCTCCTTCCTGAGCGGTATGATGGCTGTGTGATCCCATGGTGTTTATACTTGTGTACAGATGAACGTGGTACCTTCATGCGTTTGTAAAATGCTCCCAAGGATGAACCAGACTTGTGGAGGTCTACTATTGTTTTTCTGAGGTCTTTGCTGATTTCTTTTGATTTCCCCATGATGTCAAGCAAAGAGGCAGTAAGTTTTAAGGTAGGCCTTGAAATATATCCACAGGTTCACCTCCAATTCAATCAAATGATGTCATGGCTTTAGAAGATGCTGATAGGCTAATTGACATAATTTTAGTGAATTTTCTGGAATTTTCCAAGCTGTTTAAAGGCACAGTAAACTTCTGACCCACTGGAATTGTGATACAGTGAAATCATCTGTCTGTAAACAATTGTTGGAAAAATTACTTGTCATGCACAAAGTAACGACTTGCCAAAACTATAGTTTGTTAACAAAAATTGTATGGAGGGGTTGAAAAACTAGTTTTAATGACTGTAGGCGTTTACAGGGGATTCGCATATTTTTTCTCGTCTTAAACAATTAATTGAATGGCGGACGAATATTTTGTTTTTGTTTTTGGTAAACAGTTTTACCAGGGATTTTTACTCTTAAACACGTTCTGTTATAGCCACAGACCCGATTTTAACCAGTTTTAGAAACTTCAGAGTGTTTTCTATCCACACATACTTATCATATGCATATACTATATTCCTGGCATGAGTAGCAGGACTTTGAAATGTTGCGCGATTTTTAACAATCTATCAAGATTCTTGCAGCAGTATTTAGCACGAACTGAAATGTATTTAGGTACTTATCCGGGTAGCCGGAGAGTACATCACTGCAGTAGTCTAATCTAGACGTGACAACATCAGCAAGAGGTAGAATACAGTGAAAAGTGAAAACAATAGTGGTCCTAAAACGGAATCTTGAGGAACAGCGACACCCTTGATTTGTCATCCACAGAGACAAACTGATATCTTTCCCACAGATAAGATCTAAACCAGGCAAGACCTTGTCCAATTAGGGTACAATCTCTCCAAAATAATGTGGTGATTGATGGTTTCAAAAGTGACACTAAGGTCTAGGCGCACGAGGACTGATGCAGAGCCTATCTGACGCTATTAAAACGTAATTTACCCCCTTCACGACTGCGGTCTCCGGCCTGTGATGGGGTCTTAAACCAGACTGGAGTGGTCCATATACATTTGTCTTCAGGAAGGCAGTGAGTTACTGTGCAACAGATTTGTATTAAAATTGAGAGGAATGGGAGATTCGATATTGAACACTTCAGTTTAAAAAAATAAAAATCCTGGTCAAGGTTTGGCATTTTCAGGAGATGCTTTATGAATGCCACTTTTAGTGAGTTTGGTACGCAGCCGGAAGATAGGGAGCCATTTATTATGTTCAACATAGGAGGGCCAAGCACAGGAAGTAGCTCTTTCAGTAGTTTAGTTGGAATAGGGTCCAGCAGGCAGCTGGAAGGTTTAGAGGCCATGACTATTTCGTGAATGTGTCTCAAGATACAGGATTTAAGAACTTGAGTGTCTCCATTTGATCTGAAGTCCTGGCAGTTCTCAGGGAAATTGAGTTTTAGAGAAATATGCAGATTCAAAGAGTCTGTAATTTGCTTTCTAATGATCATGATCTTTTCGTTGAATAAGTTAATGAATTCATCACTTGGGGAATGCTACTTTTTAGTTCGCTTTGCAACAGTTTCAAAATTAAATGTTGGATGGTTTTTATTCTCAATCAGGTTGGAAAAGTAGGTCTTTCCAAGCAATTTGGAAGACTTCCAGTTTGGTGGCCATTTCGTTACAATTTTCTGGTAGCTTGCTTCCGGGCTCTGGTATTTTCTGTATACCAGGGAGCTAATTTCTTGTGGCAAATGTTTTTTGTTTTTAGAGGTTCAACTTCATTTAGGGTGTTAAGCAAAGTTACATTTTAATCTTTGTTTAGGTGGTTAACTGATTTTTGTACTCCGATGTCCTTGGGTAGGTGGAAGGGCATCTAGGAATCTTTGGGTTGTCTGAATTTATAGCACGGCTTTTGATAATAAGTCTGAGCAGATTATTTGTTGCGATTGCAAACATCATAAAATGGTGGTCCGATAGTCCAGGATTTTGAGGGAAAACATTTAGATCCTCAATATTTATTCCACTGGCCAAAACTAGATCCAGGGTATGACTATGGCAATGAGTAGGACAAAATCCTATTGGACAAAACCCACTGAGTCAATGGCTCCAAAAGCCTTTTGGAGTGGGTCTGTGAACTTTGCCATGAGAATATTGAAGTCACCAAAAATAATGATATTTTCTGCCATGACTACAAGGTCTGATAGTAATTCTGGGAACCCGGTGAGGAACGCTGTATATGGTCCAGGAGGCCTGTAAACAGTAGCTATAACAAATTATTGTGTAGGCTGCAAAGATTTCATGTCTACAACCTCAAAACAGTCTTATTTAAATGTTTGGTCAATTGAAATTTGCTATCATAAATGTTACCAACACCTCTGCCTTTGCAGGTTGCACTGAGGGATATGGTCACTAGTGTAACCAGGAGGGGCCTCATTTAACACAGTCAAGTCATCAGGCTTGAGCCATGTTTCAGTCAGACCAATCACATCAAGTTTATGATCAGTGATTAGTTCATTGACTATGACTGCCTTGGAAGTGAGGGATCTAATATTAAGTAGCCCTATTTTGAGATGTGAGATATCACAATCTCTTTCAATAATGACAGGAATGGAGGAGGTCTTTATTCCAGTGAGATTGCTAAGGCGAACACTGCCATGTTTAGTTTTGCCCAACCTAGATCGAGGCACAGACACTGTCTCAATGGGGATAGCTGAGCTGACTACACTGACTGTGCTAGAGGCAGACTCCACTAAGCTGGCTGGCTGGCTATCTCATTGTGGAGCTAGAGGAGTTAGAATTCTCTGTGTGGGTGTATGTGTGGGGGGAGGGGGTTGGAGGTGTGTGTGTTGTGGGGGAGAGAGGGTGGATGGGTTGTGTGGTCGGAGAGTTAATGGGTGGAGGGTTGATGGTTTGATGCGTAGAGGGTTGATTTGTGGGGGTGGAGGGTTGATGTTGGGTGGGTAGAGTTGATGTGTGGTGCATGGAGGGTTAATGAGTGGTGGGTGGAGTGTCGATGTGGAGGGTCAATAGGTAATGGGTTAATGTGTGTTGTGGGAGGGTTGATGTGTGTTGTGGATAGAGGTCGACCGATTATGATTTTTCAATGCCGACCAAAAAAGCCAATACCGATTTTTCTTTTTAAAAATGTATTTGTAATTATGACAATTACAACAATACTGAATGAACACTTATTTTAACTTAATATAATACATCAATAAAATCAATTTAGCCTCAAGTAAATAATGAAACATGTTGAATTTGGTTTAAATAATGCAAAAACAAAGTGTTGGAGAAGAAAGTAAAAGTGCAATATGTGCTATGTAAGAAAGCTAACATTTCAGTTCCTTGCTCAGAACATGAGAACATATGAAAGCTGGTGATTCCTTTTAACATGAGTCTTCAATATTCCCAGGTAAGAAGTTTTAGGTTGTAGTTATTATAGGACTATTTCCCTCTACCATTTGTATTTCATTAACCTTTGACTATTGGATGTTCTTATAGGCACTTTAGTATTGCCAGTGTAACAGTATAGCTTCCATCCCTCTCCTCGCTCCTCCTTGGGCTCGAACCAGCAACACAACGACAACAGCCACCATCGAAGCAGCGTCACCCATGCAGAGCAAGGGGAACAACTACCAGAAGGCTCAGAGCGAGTGACGTTTGAAACGCTATTAGCGCGCGCTAACTAGCCAGCCATTTCACTTCGGTTACAGTTCGGTTATAAACAGCGCAATGCTTAACGCACAACGAAGAGCTGCTGGCAAAACGCACGAAAGTGCTGTTTGAATGAATGTTTACGCACCTGCTTCTGCCTACCACCGCTCAGTCAGATACTTGGATACTTGTATGCTCAGATTATATGCAACGCAGGACATGCTAGATAATATCTAGTAATATCATCAACCATGAGTAGTTATCTAGTGATTATGAGTGATTGTTTTTTATAAGATAAGTTTAATGCTAGCTAGCAACTTACTTTCGCTTACTGCATTTGCGTAACAGGCAGGCTCCTTGTGGAGTGCAACGAGAGAGAGGCAGGTCGTTTTTGCTTAGAACTCGTTAACTGTAAGGTTGCAAGATTGGATCCCCCGAGCTGGCAAGGTGAAAATCTGTCGTTCTGCCCCTGAACGAGGCAGTTAACCCACCGTTCCTAGGCCGTCATTGAAAATAAGAATGTGTTCTTAACTGACTTGCCTAGTTAAATAAAGGTATAAAAATCATAATAATAATTTAAAAAAATAATCGGCAAATCGGCGCCCAAAAATACAGATTTCCAATTGTTAAAACTTGAAATCGACCCTAATTTATCGGCCATTCCGATTAATCGGTCGACCTCTAATTGTGGATGTTTGAGGGTGGATGTTTTGATGGGTGGAGAGTTGATTTGTGGAGGGTTTGATGGCAGGAGGACGGATGGCAGGAGAGTTGATGTGTGGTCAGTGGAGGGTTGCTCCTGCCCTCAACAACATTACTGCCTGAATTTATCTGTCGCTATCGACAAAGATCAGTGGGAAACAGTTGTGATGGACTACATTGTAGAGTCTTCTGATGACAGTGATGGGGAAGAAATGGTGATCAACAGTGTTGTCTTGAAACAAGTTGACCGAGTATTGAAATCATAGGACTGCCTGGTGGAAGCAGAGTATGACTGCAAATGTGGAGGGAGATGAAACAAGAACACAGAAGAGGGTCTCCGGATTACATCTTCAAACTAAGGGCAACCATGGCATCCATGACAGCGGGAAAAGCGTCTATCCATGTATAAGAAAGAGTATCTACATTTTCAAATATGTGACTCACCACCTGGATTCAGTCTTATGTAGCAACATTTGAAGTTCTGTTTTTTTACATTGGATAAAAGTAGAGACTCAGAACTACAAAATGGTAAATCATATACTGCATTTGAGGAAACAATTGAAATTAATTCTGCTTTGAAAGTTGATCAACTTGTAAACTCCCTTTTGAGAACCGTCTTCTAATGTTTTGGTACTACTATTGGAGAGCCCTTCTTTGTCTATACCCATTCAGCATTATTCACATCTTAAGCCTTCGCCCCACCCATCTCTTTACAGGTTGATCTGACCATTCTGTGCTAACTTGCCAGCTATTTCCAGACATCTAAGAGGGAGAGCGAACAGCTCACTGAACATTACTCGCCCTATCTGTGGTTTCACTTTCCGAGCACACACCGGATGCTCTGGCCAATAAGTAGGGTTGTTCCGAAAGCTCTGACCTCCCAACAACAGTCAAGCACCCAAGCTAACTGGCTAACATTGGCTAGCTACTTCCAGACACATAATGAGAGAACACCCCACTCTGACCATTTTACTCGCCCTACTGTAGCAGAGCTGGTTATCCAGAGCGTTGGTGGTAACTGTGCTGCTGGCAACAATAGAATTATGTTTTTTTGCCAACGTTTACTGACACCGGCCATATATCCAACGAATGTTGAGCATTCAAAAATGCATCAGTTATTGTGCGCTCTGGCACACTAAGACACTAGATAGCTAGCTAGGTAAACAATGAATTCCAACGCATGACGTAACGTTAGTTAGCAAGCCAGCCAGTTAATGTTAGCTAGCTAGCTAACAGTGCACTTTAACTTGAAATTAAAATTATTTGTCAAAATTAGAGTGGGGTCTTTTGTTAAGACATGTAACTAGCTAGCTAAACAATGGACCATAAATACAACTCATGATGTTACTACACTGCATTAATCTGCAGGTAGCTAACCAACCAGGTTCTATGGCTATAACTAGTCACGCAAATGTGTGTAAGATACGAAGAATAAAATCATACACAATGTTAGCTAGCAACCCAGCCAGCTAATGTTAGCTAGCTAGCTAACAGTACACATTAAATGACAACCCTTTCTGTCAATTTCTGTACCCTTTAACTTGACATTAGGTTTAAGCAGTTTTACTACGCAATACATTTATTTAAAAAAGCTGCGTTCGACACGATTACCTAAACATACTGACCAGCTCCAATAGACAGACACTTTCTATATGCTAGACCAATCCAAACTCATCTCTCGACATATCCAGCCCACTCATCTCAGCCAATCATGACTAGCGGGTAGGTTGCTCACTTTTCTGTGGCTAAACCAACTCGGCTCGTAGTTGAAAAATTGTGTACAAGTTTGATATTAAGGCACATGAAAGTTCACATGTTTGAGAAGGCATTTCTGCCACAAAAAAAAACACATTTTGATGAAAAAAAAGTTTACTTTAAAACAGCTCTCCAGTGAAGTCGTGACTTGTGAAATACGCCTAGTTTCCTGAATCGGGTTATGAATCTGAATATGAATCATATTACACAGTTACCGTTTTTCTAATTTACTATTTTCATTGAAAGTTAAAGTTCACTGTTAGCTAGATTACTTGTAGTTTTTCATGTTGTCTGTCTGTAATTGTGTAATGACTTGGTGGTGCGTATCTTAGCCAGGGCGATCTTGAAAAAGAGATTCCAAATCTTCCTGGTTAAATAAAATAAGAATAGATTTGCCGAGTGCTGAAGTGCGTAGCATGTAAAAATTCTCTCTCCTCAGTTGCAACACTCACTACTGAGTTCCAAACTGCCTCTGGAAGCAACGTCAGCACAATAACTGTTTGTCGGGAGCTTTATGAAATGAGTTTCCATGGTCGAACAGCGGTACACAAGTCTAAGATCACCATGCACAATGTCAAGCATAGGCTGAAGTGGTGTAAAGCTTGCCATCTTTGGACTCTAGAGCAGTGGAAATGCATTCTCTGGAGTGATGAATCACGCTTTACCATCTGGCAGTCTGACGGATGAATCTGGGTTTGGTTGATGCCAGGAGAACGCTACCTGCCCGAATGCATAGTGACAACTAACATTTGGTGGAGAAGAAATAATGGTCTGGGGCTGTTTTTCATGGTTTGGGCAAGTCCCCTTAGTTACAGTGAAGGGAAATCTAAACTCTACAGTATACAATTACATTATTTACGATTCTGTGCTTCCAACTTTGTGGCAGCAGTTCAGCATGACAATGTACCCATGCACAAAGCATGGTCCAAACGGAAATAGTTTGTCTATCGGTGTGGAAGAACTTGACTGGCCTGCACAGAGCCCAGAGCTCAACCCCATCAAACACCTTTGGGATAAATTGGAACACTGACTGCGAGCCAGACCTAATCGCCCAACATCCAGTGCCTGACCTCACTAATGCTGTTGTGGCTGAATGGAGGCAAGTTCCCGCAGTAATGTTCCAACTTCTAGTGGAAAGCCTTCCCAGAAGAGTGGAGGCTGTTATAGCTGCAAAAGGGGACCAAGTCCATATTAATGCCCATGATTTTGGAATGAGATGCTCAACGAGTAGGTATCCACATACTTTTTCTCAAGTGTATGAACAAGTATAATGTTGCTGCATGTCGATAGTGTTTTCATCCTCCTTGTGATCTGATGTAGAAAAACTCTGGTCCCGTCATAGCCCATATTAAACCTTTCTACAACCAGATGAATTACGTCATACCGTATAAGGTCTGGAGATTTATCTAGTTAGGTAACCAGATCAGGAAAAACTGCGGGCCCCTCTAAGTCTTAGGTGTTTTCTAATAGTCTTACCACATCATATGTGATTCCGTCTGTCTGCAACACAGAAGGGTGGTTTTGGTTCTACATTTAGAGTTCTAGAGCAGTTTAAATTAACCAACAGTTAAGTGTTAGGCACAGGACCAGATAACGAATCACTCTTGGTCCTCAATACTATTAGACCAAAGAGATGTGCATAGACTTCAGGAAGCATACAATACCTACCTCTGCAACATCTACCAGAGGTCAGAACATGGAGATTGTAGAGGAATACAAATACCTGGGTCCCCTTTTGGACAACAAGCTTCAGTGGTGTAAATGTACAGACCTGATCTACAAAAAGAGTCAACAGAGACTGTATTTTCTCAAAAGGTTGGGACCTTTTAATGTTAATTGTACTATACTGACTCTGTTTAAAAAATCTTTCATTGATAGTATTTTAACTTTTTGTTTGTTGGTTTGGCAATTCCACTGGCAGCCAGAGAAATATGCTGAGAAGGATTATCACCACAGCAAGCAAGGTACTTGGAGTCCAACAGACAGGCCTGGATGAGATCTTTAAGGTCAAGGCCCTCCGCAAGGCTCACAATCATTTTAGACCCAAGCCACCCCCTGTACCCGGACTTTGAACTACTCCCCTCTGGGCGCAGGTATAGGGCACCCCTCGGCAGGAAAAACACAACTAGACAATCATTTGTGCCAGGTGTGATATCTTTCCTAAATAGCTTGGGCTAATGTTCCTATCCACCCAGTAAGGCCAGCAGGCTAATGTTCCTATCCACCCAGTAAGGCCAGCAGTCTACTGTTCCTATCCACCCAGTAAGGCCAGCAGTCTACTGTTCCTATCCACCCAGTAAGGCCAGCAGTCTACTGTTCCTATCCACCCAGTAAGGCCAGCAGGCTACTGTTCCTATCCACCCAGTGAGGCCAGCAGTCTACTGTTCCTATCAACCCAGTAAGGCCAGCAGTCTACTGTTCCTATCCACCCAGTAAGGCCAGCAGGCTACTGTTCCTATCCACTCAGTAAGGCCAGCAGGCTACTGTTCCTATCCACTCAGTAAGGCCAGCAGGCTAATGTTCCTATCCACTCAGTAAGGCCAGCAGGCTAATGTTCCTATCCACCCAGTAAGGCCAGCAGGCTACTGTTCCTATCCACCCAGTAAGGCCAGCAGGCTAATGTTCCTATAGACTCAGTAAGGCCCGCAGGCTAATGTTCCTATCCACCCAGTAAGGCCAGCAGGCTAATGTTCCTATCCACCCAGTAAGGCCAGCAGGCTAATGTTCCTATCCACTCAGTAAGGCCAGCAGGCTAATGTTCCTATCCACTCAGTAAGGCCAGCAGGCTACTGTTCCTATCCACCCAGTAAGTCCAGTAGGCTACTGTTCCTATCCACCCAGTAAGGCCAGCAGGCTAATGTTCCTATCCACCCAGTAAGGCCAGCAGACTAATGTTCCTATCCACCCAGTGAGTCCAGCAGGCTACTGTTCCTATCCACCCAGTAAGACCAGCAGGCTACTGTTCCTATCCACCCAGTAAGACCAGCAGGATAATGTTCCTATCCACTCAGTAAGGCCAGCAGGCTACTGTTCCTATCCACCTAGTAAGACCAGCAGGCTACTGTTCCTATCCACCCAGTAAGGCCAGCAGGCTACTGTCCCTATCCACCCAGTAAGACCAGCAGGCTAATGTTCCTATCCACCCAGTAAGGCCAGGGTTCTGATGTTCCTATCCACCCAGTAAGGCCAGCGTTGTACTGTCCCTATCCACCCAGTAAGGCCAGCGTTCTAATGTTCCTATCCACTCAGTAAGGCCAGCGTTCTAATGTTCCTATCCACTCAGTAAGGCCAGCAGTCTACTGTTCCTATCCACCCAGTAAGGCCAGCAGTCTACTGTTCCTATCCACCCAGTAAGGCCAGCAGGCTACTGTTCCTATCCACCCAGTAAGGCCAGCAGGCTACTGTTCCTATCCACCCAGGAAGGCCAGCAGGCTAATGTTCCTATCCACCCAGGAAGGCCAGCAGGCTAATGTTCCTATCCTCTCAGTAAGGCCAGCAGGCTACTGTTCCTATCCACCCAGTAAAGCCAGCGTTCTAATGTTCCTATCCACCCAGTAATGCCAGCAGGCTAATGTTCCTATCCACCCAGTAAGGCCAGCAGGCTAATGTTCCTATCCACCCAGTAAGGCCAGCAGGCTACTGTTCCTATCCACCCAGTAAGGCCAGCAGGCTACTGTTCCTATCCACCCAGTAAGGCCAGCAGGCTAATGTTCCTATCCACCCAGTAAGGCCAGCAGGCTACTGTTCCTATCCACCCAGTAAGGCCAGCAGGCTAATGTTCCTATCCACCCAGTAAGGCCATCAGGCTACTGTTCCTATCCACCCAGTAAGGCCAGCAGGCTACTGTTCCTATCCACCCAGTAAGGCCAGCAGGCTACTGTTCCTATCCACCCAGTAAGGCCAGCAGGCTACTGTTCCTATCCACCCAGTAAGGCCAGCAGGCTACTGTTCCTATCCACCCAGTAAGGCCAGCAGGCTACTGTTCCTATCCACCCAGTAAGGCCAGCAGGCTACTGTTCCTATCCACCCAGTAAGGCCAGCAGGCTAATGTTCCTATCCACCCAGTAAGGCCAGAAGGCTACTGTTCCTATCCACCCAGTAAGGCCAGCAGGCTACTGTTCCTATCCACCCAGTAAGGCCAGCAGGGTAGTCTCTTTTTATTGGTATGTAACTGTTATGCAATTTTTTAATTTATTTAAATGCCACTTTAAACATGTACATGATACTGCAACAAAATGTCCCCATGGGCCAATAAAGTAAAGATGATGGTAATAACTAAGGGAAAGCAGGCAGCAGCAGGAGAAACCTAATTTAATATCTGCTTCCTCTGAAGCACAG
Source organism: Oncorhynchus mykiss (assembly GCF_057628025.1). Taxonomy (NCBI): domain Eukaryota; kingdom Metazoa; phylum Chordata; class Actinopteri; order Salmoniformes; family Salmonidae; genus Oncorhynchus; species Oncorhynchus mykiss. Next base: position 85,045,799 of record NC_143028.1, read on the forward strand.
CTTTATGGGTCTGCTGTGTGTATTTTGTGTGTGTGATTTGCCATGCTTCACCACGTGCCAGACCACCTCTGCCCTTCATTGAGGGAGTTCTATTAAGCCGAGTCTCGGGGCACCGGTCTATGACATGAACAGGAAAAAGCGGTGATTGATGAGCGCCCTGCTCAAAACCAACAGTAATCTGCGTCGCTTGGTCATGTTGCTAGCAAGCCAGCATGGCACATCACCCTGAAAAAGAAATCTCTTAAAAAAAAGAACAAGTTTTATAAATCTTGGCAACAGTGCCAGTAGCAGCAGCATGGCAGTAACAGTGGCATCTGCAGTAACAGTGGCATCTATAGTAGCAGAAACAGTGGCATCTGCAGTAGCAGCAAGAGTGGCATCTGCAGTAACAGTGGCATCTGCAATAACAGTGGCATTGGCATCTGCAGTAGAATCTGCAGTAACAGTGGCATCTGCAGTAACAGTGGCATCTGCAGTAGAATCTGCAGTAACAGTGGTATCTCCAGTAACAGTGGCATCTGCAGTAGAATCTGCAGTAACAGCGGCATCTGCAGTAGCAGTAACAGTGGCATCTGCAGTAACAGTGGCAGTAACAGTGGCATCTCCAGTAGAATCTGCAGTAACAGTGGCATCTGCAGTAGAATCTGCAGTATCAGTGGCATCTGCAGTAAGTGGCATCTGCAGTAGAATCTGCAGTAACAGCGGCATCTGCAGTAGCAGTAGCAGTAACAGTGGCATCTGCAGTAACAGTGGCATCTGCAGTAGCAGTAACATCTGCAGTAGCAGTAACATCTGCAGTAGCAGCAACATCTGCAGTAGCAGTAGCAGCAACATCTGCAGTAGCAGCAACAGCGGCATCTGTAGTAGCAGCAACAGTGGCATCTGCAGTAGCAGCAACAGTGGCATCTGCAGTAGCAGCAACAGTGGCATCTGCAGTAGCAGCAACAGTGGCATCTGCAGTAGCAGCAACAGTGGCATCTGCAGTAGCAGCAACAGTGGCATCTGCAGTAGCAGCAACAGTGGCATCTGCAGTAGCAGCAACAGTGGCATCTGCAGTAGCAGCAACAGTGGCATCTGCAGTAGCAGCAACAGTGGCATCTGCAGTAGCAGCAACAGTGGCATCTGCAGTAGCAGCAGCAGTAACAGTGACATCTGCAGTAGAACCTGCATTAACAGTGGCATCTGCAGTAGCAGTAACAATGGCATCTGCAGTAGCCGTAACAGTGGCATCTGCAGTAGCCGTAACAGTGGCATCTGCAGTAGCCGTAACAGTGGAATCTGCAGTAGCAGTGGCATCTGCAGTAGCAGTGGCATCTGCAGTAGCAGTGGCATCTGCAGTAGCAGTAACAGTGGCATCTGCAGTAGCAGCATCTGCAGTAGCAGTAACAGTGGCATCTGCAGTAGCAGCATCTGCAGTAGCAGTAACAGCGGCATCTGCAGTAGATTCTATAGTAGCAGTAACAGCATCTGCAGTAGCATCTATAGTAGCAGTAACAGTAGCATCTGCAGTAACAAATCTATTTATATATCCCTTCGTACATCAACGGATAACTCTAAGTGCTGTACAGAAACCCAGCCTAAAACCCCAAACAGCAAGCAATGCAGGTGAAGAAGCACGGTGGCTAGGAAAAACTCCCTAGAAAGGCCAAAACCTAGAGAAACCAGGCTATGAGGGGTGGCCAGTCCTCTTCTGGCTGATCTGGGTGGATATGATAACAGAACATGGCCAAGATGTTCAAATGTTCATAAATGACCACCATGGTCAAATAATAATAATCACAGTTGTTGTTGAGGGTGCAATAGGTCAGCACCTCAGGAGTAAATGTCAGTTGGCTTTTCATAACCGATCATTAAGAGTATCTCTACCGCTCCTGCTGTCGCTAGAGAGTTGAAAACAGCAGGTCTGGGACAGGTTGCACGTCTGGTGAAAAGGTCAGGGTTCCATAGCCGCAGGCAGAACAGTTGAATCTGGAGCAGCAGCACGACCAGGTGGACTGGGGACATCAAGGAGTCATCATGCCAGGTAGTCCTGAGGCATGGTCCTCGGGCTCAGGTCCTCCGAGAGGGAGAAAGAGAGAATTAGAGAGCATACTTAAATTCACACAGGACACCGGATAAGACAGGAGAAATACTCCAGATATAATAGACTAATACTAAGCCCCAACACACAAACTACTGCAGCATAAATACTGGAGGCTGAGACAGGAGGGGTCAGGAGACATTGTGGCCCCATCCGATGACCCGGACAGGGCCAAACAGGCAGGATATAACCCCACCCACTTTTCCAAAGCACAGCCCCCACACCACTAGAGGGATATCTTCAACCACCAACTTACCATCCTGAGACCAGGCCGAGTATAGCCCACAAAGATCTCCGCCACGGCACAACCCAAGCGGGGACGTCAACCCAGACAGGAAGATCACATCAGTGACTCAACCCACCCAAGTGACGCACCCTTCCTAGGGACGGCATACAAGAGCACCAGTAAGCCAGTGACTCAGCCCCTGTAATAGGGTTAGAGGCAGAGAATCCCATTGGAGAGAGGGGAACTGGCCAGGCAGAGACAGCAAGGGCGGTTCGTTGCTCCAGTGACTTTCCGTTCACCTTCACACTCCTGGGCCAGACAACACTCAATCGTAGGACCTACTGAAGAGCTGAGTCTTCAGTAGTGAGTTAAAGGTTGAGACCGAGTTTGCGTCTCTGACATGGGTAGGCAGACCATTCCATAAAAATTGAGCTCTATAGGAGAATTAGGAGGCCTGCGTCTTGTGACCGTAGCGTAAGTGTAGGTATGTACGGCAAGACCACATCAGAAAGATAGGAAGGAGCAAGCCCATGTAATGCTTTGTAGGTTAGCAGTAATACCTTGAAATCAGCCCTTGCCTTAACAGGAAGCCAGTGTAGGGAGGCTAGAACTGGAGTAATTTGATACATTTTTTTGGTTCTAGTCAGGATTCTAGCAGCCGTATTTAGCACTAACTGAAGTTTATTTAGTGCTTTATCCGGGTAGCCTGAGAGTAAAGCATTGCAGTAGTCTAACCTAGAAGTAACAAAAGCACGGATGAATTTTTCTGCATAATATTTGGACAGACAATTTCCCAATTTTGCAATGCTACGTAGATGGAAAAAAGCTGTCCTTGATATGTTCGTCAAAAGAGAGATTAGGGTCCAGAATAACGTCAAGGTCCTTCAGTTTTGTTTGAGATGACTGTACAACCATCAAGATTAATTGTCAGATTCAACAGAAGATCTCTTTGTTTCTTGGGACCTAGAACAAGCATCTCTGTTTTGTCCGAGTTTAAAAGTAGACCATTTGCAGCCATTCACTTCCTTATGTCTGAAACACATGCTTCTAGCAAGGGCAATTTTGGGGCTTCACCATGTTTCATCGAAATGTACAGCTGTGTATCATCCGCATAGCATTGAAAGTTAACATTATGTTTTCGAATGACATCCACAAGAGGTAAAATATATAGTGAAAACAATAGTTGTCCTAAAATGGAACCTTGAGGAACATTGAAATTTACAGTTGATTTGTCAGATGACAAACCATTCACAGAGACAAACTGTTATCTTTCCAAAAGATAAGATCTAAACCAGGCCAGAATTTGTCCGTGTAGACCAATTTGGGTTTCCAATCTCTCCAAAAGAATGTGGTGATCGATGGTATCAAAAGCAGCACTAAGGTCTAGGAGCTACCCACTACTACCCACTACTGCGACCTGTATGCTCTCGTTGGCTGGCTCTCGCTTCATATTTGTCGCCAAACCCACTGGCTCCAGGTCATCTATAAGTCTTTGCTAGTTAAAGCCTCGCCTTATCTCAGCTCACTGGTCACCAAAGCAGCACCCACCCGTAGCACACGCTCCAGCAGGTATATTTCAACGGTCATCTCCAAAGCCAATTCCTCCTTTGGCTGCCTTTCCTTCCAGTTCTCTGCTGCCAATGACTGGAACGAATTGCAAAAATCACTGAAGCTAGAGACTCATCTCCCTCACAAACTTTAAGCATCAACTGTCAGAGCAGCTTACCGGTCATTGCACCTGTACCTAGCCCATCTGTAAATATCCCACCCAACTACCTCATCCCCATATTGTTATTTATTGTGTTTTTGCTCCTTTGCTCCCCAGTATCTCTACTAAATTGTAATTATTTTGCCACTATGGCCTATTTACTACCTTACCTCCCTTATCTTACCTCATTTGCCAACACTGTTTATATAGTTTTTAAAAATGTGTTAATGACTGTACATTTGTTTATTCCATGTGTAACTCTGTTTTTGTTTGTGTTGCACTGCTCTGCTTTATGTTGGACTGGTCGCAGTTGTAAATGAGAACTTGTTCTCAACTGACCTACCTGGTTAAATAAAGATGAAATAAAATAATTAAAAACATGTATATACTGTATTTTATAACATCTATTGCACATTGTCTATGCCGCTCGGAAATCGCTCATCCATATACAGTGCCTTGTGAAAGTATTCGGCCCCCTTGAACTTTGCGACCTTTTGCCACATTTCAGGCTTCAAACATAAAGATATAAAACTGTATTTTTTTGTGAAGAATCAACAACAAGTGGGACACAATCATGAAGTGGAACGACATTTATTGGATATTTCAAACTTTTTTAACAAATCAAAAACTGAAAAATTGGGCGTGCAAAATTATTCAGCCCCCTTAAGTTAATACTTTGTAGCGCCACCTTTTGCTGCGATTACAGCTGTAAGTCGCTTGGGGTATGTCTATCAGTTTTGCACATCGAGAGACTGAAATTTTTTCCCATTCCTCCTTGCAAAACAGCTCGAGCTCAGTGAGGTTGGATGGAGAGCATTTGTGAACAGCAGTTTTCAGTTCTTTCCACAGATTCTCGATTGGATTCAGGTCTGGACTTTGACTTGGCCATTCTAACACCTGGATATGTTTATTTTTGAACCATTCCATTGTAGATTTTGCTTTATGTTTTGGATCATTGTCTTGTTGGAAGACAAATCTCAATCTCCAACTCCATCAGGTTTTCTTCCAGAATGGTCCTGTATTTGGCTCCATCCATCTTCCCATCAATTTTAACCATCTTCCCTGTCCCTGCTGAAGAAAAGCAGGCCCAAACCATGATGCTGCCACCACCATGTTTGACAGTGGGGATGGTGTGTTCAGCTGTGTTGCTTTTACGCCAAACATAACGTTTTGCATTGTTGCCAAAAAGTTCCATTTTGGTTTCATCTGACCAGAGCACCTTCTTCCACATGTTTGGTGTGTCTCCCAGGTGGCTTGTGGCAAACTTTAAACGACACTTTTTATGGATATCTTTAAGAAATGGCTTTCTTCTTGCCACTCTTCCATAAAGGCCAGATTTGTGCAATATACGACTGATTGTTGTCCTATGGACAGAGTCTCCCACCTCAGCTGTAGATCTCTGCAGTTCATCCAGAGTGATCATGGGCCTCTTGGCTGCATCTCTGATCAGTCTTCTCCTTGTATGAGCTGAAAGTTTAGAGGGACGGCCAGGTCTTGGTAGATTTGCAGTGGTCTGATACTCCTTCCATTTCAATATTATCGCTTGCACAGTGCTCCTTGGGATGTTTAAAGCTTGGGAAATATTTTTGTATCCAAATCCGGCTTTAAACTTCTTCACAACAGTATCTCGGACCTGCCTGGTGTGTTCCTTGTTCTTCATGATGCTCTCTGCGCTTTTAACGTACCTCTGAGACTATCACAGTGCAGGTGCATTTATACGGAGACTTGATTACACACAGGTGGATTGTATTTATCATCATTAGTCATTTAGTTCAACATTGGATCATTCAGAGATCCTCACTGAACTTCTGGAGAGTTTGCTGCACTGAAAGTAAAGGGACTGAATAATTTTGCACGCCCAATTTTTCAGTTTTTGATTTGTTAAAAAAGTTTGAAATATCCAATAAATGTCGTTCCACTTCATGATTGTGTCCCACTTGTTGTTGATTCTTCACAAAAAAATACAGTTTTATATCTTTATGTTTGAAGCCTGAAATGTGGCAAAAGGTCGCAAAGTTCAAGAGGGCCGAATACTTTCGCAAGGCACTGTACTTATATGTACACATTCTCATTCACCCCTTTAGATTTGTGTGTATTGGGTAGTTGTTGGGGAATTGTTAGATTACTTGTTAGATATTGGTGCTGTCGGAACTAGAAGCACAAGCATTTCATTACACATGGTTGGCAGATGTTAATAAAAGTGTATGTGACAAATAAAATTTGATAGCTGTAACAGAATCTACAGTAACAATGAAAGCATCTACAGTAGCATTTATAGTAACAGTAAAATCTGCAGTAGCATATACAGTAGAAATAGCAGTAAAATCTACAGTAGCTGTGATCGCATCTAATAGTAGCATTTACAGTAGCGGTAGCATCTACAGGAGATTCTACAGTAGTGGTGGTAGTAGTAACAGTAGCCTGGGCTAGCCCTAACCCTGTGTATTGTGGCAGTATGTTCCTGCTGTTGTCCTAATCCACACTCTCACTCTCTCACACCGCCTATGCTGCCTGCTTTGGTCCTGACCTGTGGTGAACTCCCCTCTAGATTTAGGCTGCATGATGTACCCTGTAGGGGGGATTACACACCCTGTGTGTATAGCATGGGAACCTACAGGATTAGAATAACACAGCTTTACTAGCCTTGCATAACAGCCTACTGGGTTAGAGAGACATGGCTGGAAATGAATCTGGCTAATGCCCCAATGGCACCCTACCCCCTATATCAAATTGTATTTGTTACATGCCCTGAATACAACAGGTATTCAGGTATCACCTTACAGTGATATGCTTACTTACAACCCCTTACAAACAATTAAGTTTTAAGAAAATCCCTAAAAAGTAAGAGATAAGAATAACAAATAATTAAAGAGATGCAGTAAATAACAATAGCGAGGGTATATACAGGTTGTACCGGTACAGAGTCAATGTGCGGGGGGCACCGGTGTTGAGGTAATACGTAGGTAGGGTTACTAAAGTGACAATGCATAGATGACAGAGGGGGGGGTTAATTCCTCCAAACATAACGATGGTCATTATGGCCAAACAGTTCTATTTCTGTTTCATCAGACCAGAGGACATTACTCCAAAAGTGCGATCTTTGTCCCCATGTGCAGTTCAAACCGTAGTCTGGATTTTTTGGGGGGTTTTGGAGCAGTGGCTTCTTGCTTGCTGAGTGGCCTTTCAGGTTATGTCGCTATAGGACTCATTTTACTGTGGATATAGACACTTTTGTACCGGTTTCCGCCAGCATCTTCACAAGGTTGATTTGCACTTTTCGCTACAAAGTACATTCATCTCTAGGAGACAGAGCGTGTCTCCTTCCTGAGCAGAATGACTGCTGCATGGTCCCATGGTGTTTATACATGTGTACTATTGTTTGTACAGGTGAACATGGTACCTTCAGGCATTTGGAAATTGCTCCCAAGGATGAACCAGACTTGTGGAGGTCTACAATTATTTTTGAGGTCTTGGCTGATTTCTTTTGATATTCCCATGATGTCAAGCAAAGAGGCACTGACTAAAGTGTTGTCAATTAGTCAATTATCAGAAGCTTCTAAAGCCATGACATTATTTTCTGGAATTTTCCAAGCTGTTTATAGACTAAGTTGATTGAGCGTATGTAAACTTCTTACCCACTGGAATTGTGATACAGTGAAATAATCTGTCTAAACAATTGTTGGAAAAATGACTTGTGTCATGCACAAAGTAGATGTACTAACCGTCTTGCCAAAACTATAGTTTGTTAACCTCTCTATGGTATGTGTGTCCCACCTGGCCAACATCCAGTGAGATTGCAGAATTTAAATACAGAAATGCTCATTCTAAAAATTCAGGAAACAAAACATATTTTACATAGGTTTAAAGATTAACTTCTTGTTAAACCAACCACAGTGTCATATTTATAAAATGCTTTTTGGCGAAAGCATACCTAGCCCAGAACATAGCCCAGTTGACAAATTATTACAGTAACCAGTCAAGCAGAAGTGTTACAAAAGTTACAATTAATCCCTTACCTTTGATGATCTTCATATGGTGGCAATCAGAAGACATTAATTTACTCAATAAATGTTCCTTTTGTTCGATGAAGTCTCTTTATATCCAAAAACCTTAGTTTTGTTAGCGCGTTTTCTTCAGTAATCCACAGGCTCAAACGCAGTCAAAACAATCAGACAAAAATTCCAAATTGTATCCGTAAAGTTCATAGAAACATGTCAAACGATGTTTATATTCAATCCTCAGGTTGTTTTTTAGCCTAAATGATCTATAATATTTCAACCAGACAATAACGTCATCAATATAAAAGGTAAACAAGAAATGCACATCCGCATGAAAAAGCTCTGCGACACGGTAGGGTCCACCTGTTCAGACTGGTCTTACTCCCTCATTTATAAGAATACAAGCCTGAAACAATTTCTAAAGACTGTTGACATCTAGTGGAATACATAGGAACTGCAAATGGAGTCCTAAGTCAATGGATACAGTAATGGCATTGAATAGAAAACTACAAAACCAAAAAACTACTTCCTGAATGGATTTTTTTCAGGTTTTCGCCTGCTAAATCAGTGCTGTTATACTCAGACACTATTTTAACAGTTTTGGAAACTTTAGTGTTTTCTATCCAAATTTACCAGTTATATGCATATCATATCTTCTGGGCCCGAGTAGCAGGCCGTTTAATTTGGGCATGCTTTTCATCCAAAATTCCAAATGCTGCCCCCTACCCTAGAGAAGTTAACAAGAAATTTGTGGAGGGGTTGAAAAAATAGTTTTAATAACTCCAACTTAAGTGTATGTAATCTTCCAACTTCAACTGTAGGTGTTATTTTTGTCCAGGTGGGAAAGGGCTGTGTGGCGTGCAATAGAGATTGCGTCATCTGTGGATCTGTTTGGGCAGTATGCAAATTGGAGTGGTTCTAGGGTTTCTGAGATAATGGTGTTGATGTGAGCCATGACCAGCTTTTCAAAGCATTTCATGGCTACAGACGTGAGTGCTACGGTTCGGTAGTCATTTAGTCAGGTTACCTTAGTGTTCTTGGGCACAGGGACTATGGTGGTCTGCTTGAAACATGTTTGTATTACAGACTCGGACAGGGAGAGGTTGAAAATGTCAGTGAAGACCCTTGCCAGTTGGTCAGCGAATGCTCCGAGTACACTTCTGGGTAATCCGTCTGGCCCTGCGGCCTTGTGAATGTTGACCTGTTTAAAGGTCTTACTCAAATCGGCTGTGGAGAGCGTGATCACACATTCGTCTGGAACAGCTGATGCTCTCATGCATGCTTCAGTGTACCTCGCCTCGAAGCGAGCGTATAAGTTATTTAGCTCGTCTGATAGGTTCGTGTGGTAGGCTCGTGTCACTGGGCAGCTCTCGGTACTTCACTTTTGTAGTCTGTAATGGTTTGCAAGCCCCGCCACATCCGACGAGCGTCAGAGACATTGAAGTGCGATTCCATCTTTGTCCTGTATTGAGGCTTTGCCTGTTTGATGGTTCGTCGGAGGGCATAGTGGGATGTTTTATTAGCTTCTGGTTTAGTCCCGCACCTTGAAAGCGTCAGCTCTACCATTTAGCTCAGTGCGAATGTTGCCTGTAATCCATGGCTTCTGGTTGGGGTATGTACGTACAGTCACTGTTAGGACGATGTTCTCAATGCACTTGCATTGATGCATTGATAAAGCCAGTGACTGATGTGGTGTACTCCTCAATGCCATTGGGAAGAATCGCAGAACATTTTCCAGTCTGTACTAGCAAAACTGTCCTGTAGTTTAACATTTTGATTCATCTGACCACTTTTTTATTGACTGAGTTACTGGTGCTTCTTGCTTTAATTTTTGCTAGTAAGCAGGAATCAGGAGGATATAATTATGGTCAGATTTGCTAAATGGAGAGGGATGAGAGTTTTCCAGTTTGCTTATGGCAGAATGTGGCTCATTGAGTGCGGTTTTAGTGCCAGCATCAGTCTGTGGTGTTATGTAGACAGCTACGAAAAATACAGATAAACTCTCCCGGTAGGTATTGTGGTCTACAGCTTATCATAATATACTCTACCTCAGGCAAGCAATATAGTGCACTACTGTTAACCAGTGCCCTATATAGTGCACTACTTTTGGGCCTATATTTTTAAAATGTTATATAGTGAATCGGGAGCCATTCGGCACATACCCTGTTTAATTACTCTATCATGTTGTCACTGATTGGATAATGGATGACATTGAAGAAACATTTACTCTGTATGAATATTATCAGTCAATGTAATTCTGGCAGTCATTCTTCAAAACGATAATCTGCTATATTTGTTTTATTTGATAAATGGTAGAATTTTCAATCCATGAGTCAGAGCGGGGGAGACATGTTGTTTAATCCTGATGGTTCCAGCAAGGCTATAGGGTTTACTACTGCTCTGCTGGAGCCTGGAGGGAGAGGGTGAAGAGCTGCATGTCTCTCTCTTTCTCGTTGTCAGCTGCCCCTTGCCTGTCCTGTGATTGATAATGCTCCTTATTATTCCTGTTGTTTCAACTCCAGCAGGTTCCTGGGGAACACTCAAGCTGTCGCTGGCTGGCTGGCTGGCTGGCTGGCTGGCTGGCTGGCTGGCTGGCTGGCTGGCTGGCTGGCTGGCTGGCCTATCTTGTCTGTCATAATTGAAAATATCTGTTCAACCCCCTGATATCTCCCTTCACCTTCCTGACAGACACACACATGAATAAGATTATAATTCAATTTAAGTTTTTGTGAGACCTGCCTTGACCTTGTGAGGGGCAGGAAGTGTCAGAAGTAAGGTCTCAGCTGGAAGGAAGTGATGTCACAGTCAGGAAGAGGCAGAACAGACCAACACGAAGGAGCTGGGGTCAACTTCCGGTCTCTCCCTGGCCTTTTTTCAATTGGATTTGCTCTCTCCTCCTTCCTCTTTCGCCTTCTTTTACTAAAGTTAAAAGGTAATTGAGGAGAGGGAACATGGACTTGTATGAAATGAGACTATCCTCCACTTGCGGAAGATTACTTTTACAACAAACAAAAAAGGTGGTTCAAAGGGTATGTGGCAGATTTCAAAAGTCTTCCATGAAGGACTCATGATTACCAAATTGACATCTTCTCGACCACTTACTGGCTTCCTGGTCACGGAGGGGAAAGGGTGGATGGACTTTTGCCAAATGAGAGCTTTGTCTCAGTGGAATGGCGTCGTCAGTATGACATTCAACAAAGGAATCTCACATTCCATGCATTATTAAGCAGATGATTAAACAGTAGCTGGGTTCTATAACATTATTCCAGTGTTCCTATTACAATGCTGGGTTGTTTGGAGAGGGGTTCTGAACACAGCTGAAGGAAGATCTAAGGTCCTGTTCAAATAAAGTCCACCTTTATAAGGTGCAATTTGGGTCTCATCCAGAGACCGAGACAGACTCGCAGCGCGTTCCTCCCGGGGAAAGACTCGCAGCGCGTTCCTCCCGGGGACAGACTCGCAGCGCGTTCCTCCCGGGGACAGACTCGCAGCGCGTTCCTCCCGGGGATAGACTCGCAGCGCGTTCCTCCCGGGGACAGACTCGCAGCGCGTTCCTCCCGGGGACAGACTCGCAGCGCGTTCCTCCCGGGGACAGACTCGCAGCGCGTTCCACCCAGAGACAGACTCGCAGCGCGTTCAGAGGCAGTACTGTATACTTGGCTCAAACAGCATTTTACTGTTGTAAAATAAAATCTGCTGCCAGATATCTAGTATTTATTTTCCAAACTACCACCTGCTGAATTCCAAGAGCATGATCTTTCAGCAGTGCCACTCCAACAGCACTATGTCAGGCTCAAACAGCATATTATAGTTATACTACCATGTAGCATTGAATCTGAAAGCATATCTGAATTCATGGCTCTAGGGCGACCTCCGCTCTAGGGCGTAGCCGGAGACCCTCCGCTCTAGGGCGTAGCCTGAGACCCTCCGCTCTAGGGCGACCTCAGCTCTAGGGCGACCTCCGCTCTAGGGCGACCTCGACTCTAGTGTGACCCTGACTCTAGTGTGACCCTGACTCTAGTGTGACCCTGACTCTAGTGTGTTCTCCGCTCTAGTGTGGCCCTGACTCTAGTGTGGTCTCCGCTCTAGTGTGACCCTGACTCTAGTCTGGTCTCCGCTCTAGTGTGACCCTGACTCTAGTGTGACCCTGACTCTAGTGTGACCCTGACTCTAGTGTGACCCTGACTCTAGTGTGTTCTCCGCTCTAGTGTGGCCCTGACTCTAGTGTGGTTTTCGCTCTAGTGTGACCCTGACTCTAGTCTGGTCTCCGCTCTAGTGTGACCCTGACTCTAGTGTGACCCTGACTCTAGTGTGACCCTGACTCTAGTGTGACCCTGACTCTAGTGTGGTCTCCACTCTAGTGTGGTGTCCGCTCTAGTGTGAACCTGACTCTAGTGTGGTCTCCGCTCTAGTGTGACCCTGACTCTAGTGTGGTCTCCACTGTAGTGTGGTCTCCACTCTAGTGTGGTCTCCGCTCTAGTGTGGTCTCCGCTCTAGTGTGACCCTGACTCTAGTGTGGTCTCCGCTCTAGTGTGACCCTGACTCTAGTCTGGTCTCCGCTCTAGTGTGACCCTGACTCTAGTGTGACCCTGACTCTAGTGTGGTCTCCGCTCTAGTGTGGTGTCCACTCTAGTGTGACCCTGACTCTAGTGTGGTGTCCGCTCTAGTGTGACCCTGACTCTAGTGTGACCCTGACTCTAGTGTGGTGTCTGCTCTAGTGTGACCCTGACTCTAGTGTGGTCTCTGCTCTAGTGTGACCCTGACTCTAGTGTGACCCTGACTCTAGTGTGGTCTCCGCTCTAGTGTGACCCTGACTCTAGTCTGGTCTCCGCTCTAGTGTGACCCTGACTCTAGTGTGACCCTGACTCTAGTGTGGTCTCCGCTCTAGTGTGGTGTCCACTCTAGTGTGACCCTGACTCCAGTGTGGTCTCCTCTCCAGTGTGGTCTCCGCTCTAGTGTGGTCTCCGCTCTAGTGTGACCCTGACTCTAGTGTGGTCTCCGCTCTAGTGTGGTCTCCGCTCTAGTGTGGTCTCCGCTCTAGTGTGACCCTGACTCTAGTGTGACCCTGACTCTAGTGTGACCCTGACTCTAGTGTGACCCTGACTCTAGTGTGGTCTCTGCTCTAGTGTGACCCTGACTCTAGTGTGGTCTCCGCTCTAGTGTGACCCTGACTCTAGTGTGACCCTGACTCTAGTGTGGTCTCCGCTCTAGTGTGGTCTCCGCTCTAGTGTGACCCTGACTCTAGTGTGGTCTCCGCTCTAGTGTGGTCTCCGCTCTAGTGTGGTCTCCTCTCTAGTGTGGTCTCCGCTCTAGTGTGACCCTGACTCTAGTGTGACCCTGACTCTAGTGTGGTCTCCGCTCTAGTGTGGTCTCCGCTCTAGTGTGGTCTCCTCTCTAGTGTGGTCTCCGCTCTAGTGTGGTCTCTGCTCTAGTGGGTAGGGTGACCTCCACTCTAGTGTGGTCTGCACTCTTGTGTGGTCTCCGCTCTAGTGTGACCCTGACTCTAGTGTGGTCTCCGCTCTAGTGTGACCTCCGCTCTAGTGAGTAGTGCGATCTCCCCTCTAGTGTGACCCTGACTCTAGTGTGGTCTCCGCTCTAGTGTGGTCTCCGCTCTAGTGTAACCCTGACTCTAGTGTGGTCTCCGCTCTAGTGTGGTCTCTGCTCTAGTGGGTAGGGTGACCTCCGCTCTAATGTGACCTCCGCTCTAGTGAGTAGTGCGATCTCCCCTCTAGTGTGACAGCTCTAGTGTGGTCTCCGCTCTAGTGTGGTCTCCGCTCTAGTGTGACCCTGACTCTAGTGTGACCCTGACTCTAGTGTGGTCTCTGCTCTACTGTGGTCTCTGCTCTAGTGTCACCCTGACTCTAGTTTGACCCTGACTCTAGTGTGACCCTGACTCTAGTGTGACCCTGACTCTAGTGTGGTCTCTGACTCTAGTGTGGTCTCTGACTCTAGTGTGACCCTGACTCTAGTGTGGTCTCCTCTCCAGTGTGGTCTCCACTCTAGTGTGACCCTGACTCTAGTGTGGTCTCCGCTCTAGTGTGGTCTCCGCTCTCGTGTGATCCTGACTCTAGTGTGGTCTCCGCTCTAGTGTGACCCTGATTCTAGTGTGGTCTCCGCTCTAGTGTGGTCTCCGCTCTAGTGTGGTCTCCGCTCTAGTGTGACCCTGACTCTAGTGTGGTCTCCGCTCTAGTGTGGTCTCCGCTCTAGTGTGACCCTGACTCTAGTGTGGTCTCCGCTCTAGTGTGACCCTGACTCTAGTGTGGTCTCCGCTCTAGTGTGACCCCCGCTCTAGTGTGACCCCCGCTCTAGTGTGGTCTCCGCTCTAGTGTGACCCTGACTCTAGTGTGGTCTCCGCTCTAGTGTGGTCTCCGCTCTAGTATGACCCTGACTCTAGTGTGGTCTCCGCTCTAGTGTTGTCTCCGCTCTAGTGTGACCCTGACTCTAGTGTGGTCTCTGCTCTAGTGTGTAGGGTGACCTCCGCTCTAGTGTGACCGCCGCTCTAGTGAGTAGTGCAATCTCCCCTCTAGTGTGACCGCTCTAGTGTGACCTCCGCTCTTGTGTGATCTCCGTTCTTTTGTGTTGTTATGATCACACCAAGAGTTTTTAAAGCATACACCCCTGCCCTTCTTCCCAGAGAGGTGTTTATCTCTGTCAATGGAGAAGCCCGGTGGCTGGACCGATTCCGGCAACATATCCCGAGAGAGCCATGTTTCTGTGAAACAGAGAATGTAAGTCTCTGTCTCTCTAGAAGGCAACTCTTGCTCGAATTGCATCTACCTAGTTCTGAAGGGACTGGACAATGGCGAGTAGTATACTCTGGAGAGGTGAGCGATGTGCCCGTTTATGAAGCCTGACCAGAAGACCGCTCTGTCTGCCCCTTCTGCGTTGCCTTTGTTTTCCGTCAGCTGCTGGGATTAGATCCATTGTCCTGGGTGGTGATTCGAAGAGAGGATCAGCTTCGGGAAAGTATCGGTCGTAATGTTGGTAAGTTGACGTTCATCTTATATCCAATAGTTCTTCCCGGCTGTATGTAATAAGACTTAAGATTTCCTGGGGTAACAATGTAAGAAATAACACAAAAAAACGAAATACTGCATATTTTCCTAAGAACTCGAAGCGACCATCTCTGTTGGCGCCATATTCCTCTACTGAATGCAATGGTCCCTCTCCTCTACTGAATTCTGTGCTCCCTCTCTTCTACTAAAATCTGTGCTCCCTCTCCTCTACTGAATGCTGTGCTCCCTCTCCTTTACTGAATGCTGTGCTCCCTCTCCTTTACTGAATGCTGTGCTCCCTCTCCTTTACTGAATGCTGTGCTCCCTCTCCTTTACTGAATGCTGTGCTCCCTCTCCTTTACTGAATGCTGTGCTCCCTCTCTTCTACTAAAATCCGTGCTCCCTCTCCTCTACTGAATGCTGTGCTCCCTCTCTTCTACTAAAATCTGTGCTCCCTCTCCTCTACTGAATGCTGTGCTCCCTCTCTTCTACTAAAATCCGTGCTCCCTCTCCTCTACTGAATGCTGTGCTCCCTCTCTTCTACTAAAATCCGTGCTCCCTCTCCTCTACTGAATGCTGTGCTCCCTCTCTTCTACTAAAATCCGTGCTCCCTCTCCTCTACTGAATGCTGTGCTCCCTCTCTTCTACTAAAATCCGTGCTCTCTCTCTTCTACTAAAATCCGTGCTCCCTCTCCTCTACTGAATGCCATGGTCTCTCAGTACTTTGTTGAAGAACCTTTGGCAGCAATGGCAACCTCAAGACTTCATTGGGTATGATGCTACAAGCTTAGCCATTACAACAAGTAAACTAAATCCTTAGTATTTTTAACCCATGGCCCTGAATCTCCTTCTCCCTGATGAAGGCTTTTATCTAATCACCTCCTATGAAATGCTGCTGAAAGCACATGATGCATAGTGGTTATTTAAAGACAGTGATTGCTGAACATTCCCCTCTGCTCTGCCTGGAGACTTGTGGTGTCATTTAGGTGTAATTTCATTGGTTGTTGACTGAACATTTTCACAGTTATTTGTATTTATTAGGGATCCATATTAGTTCCTGTCAAGGCAGCAGCTACTCTTCCTGTGGTTTATTATGGATCCCCATTAGTTCCTGTCAAGGCAGCAGATACTCTTCCTGGGGTTTATTATGGATCCCCATTAGTTCCTGCCAAGGCAGCAGCTACTCTTCCTGGGGTTTATTATGGATCCCCATTAGTTCCTGTCAAGGCAGCAGATACTCTTCCTGGGGTTTATTATGGATCCCCATTAGTTCCTGTCAAGGCAGCAGCTACTCTTCCTGGGGTTTATTATGGATCCCCATTAGTTCCTGCCAAGGCAGCAGCTACTCTTCCTGGGGTTTATTATGGATCCCATTAGTTCCTGCCAAGGCAGCAGCTACTCTTCCTGTCGTTTATTATGGATCCCATTAGTTCCTGTCAAGGCAGCAGCTACTCTTCCTGTGGTTTATTATGGATCCCCATTAGTTCCTGTCAAGGCAGCAGCTACTCTTCCTGTGGTTTATTATGGATCCCCATTAGTTCCTGTCAAGGCAGCAGCTACTCTTCCTGGGGTTTATTATGGATCCCATTAGTTCCTGTCAAGACAGCAGATACTCTTCCTGGGGTTTATTATGGATCCCCATTAGTTCCTGTCAAGGCAGCAGATACTCTTCCTGGGGTTTATTATGGATCCCCATTAGTTCCTGTCAAGGCATCAGCTACTCTTCCTGGGGTTTATTATGGATCCCCATTAGTTCCTGTCAAGGCAGCAGCTACTCTTCCTTGGGTTTATTATGGATCCCATTAGTTCCTGTCAAGGCAGCAGCTACTCTTCCTGGGGTTTATTATGGATCCCCATTAGTTCCTGCCAAGGCAACAGCTACTCTTCCTGGGGTTTATTATGGATCCCATTAGTTCCTGCCAAGGCAGCAGATACTCTTCCTGGGGTTTATTATGGATCCCATTAGTTCCTGCCAAGGCAGAAGATACTCTTCCTGGGGTTTATTATGGATCCCCATTAGTTCCTGTCAAGGCAGCAGCTACTCTTCCTGGGGTTTATTATGGATCCCCATTAGTTCCTGCCAAGGCAACAGCTACTCTTCCTGGGGTTTATTATGGATCCCCATTAGTTCCTGTCAAGGCAGCAGCTACTCTTCCTGGGGTTTATTATGGATCCCCATTAGTTCCTGCCAAGGCAACAGCTACTCTTCCTGGGGTTTATTATGGATCCCATTAGTTCCTGCCAAGGCAGCAGATACTCTTCCTGGGGTTTATTATGGATCCCATTAGTTCCTGCCAAGGCAGAAGATACTCTTCCTGGGGTTTATTATGGATCCCATTAGTTCCTGTCAAGGCAACAGCTACTCTTCCTGGGGTTTATTATGGATCCCATTAGTTCCTGCCAAGGCAGCAGATACTCTTCCTGGGGTTTATTATGGATCCCATTAGTTCCTGCCAAGGCAGAAGATACTCTTCCTGGGGTTTATTATGGATCCCATTAGTTCCTGCCAAGGCAGCAGCTACTCTTCCTGGGGTTTATTGTGGATCCCCATTAGTTCCTGCCAAGGCAACAGCTACTCTTCCTGGGGTTTATTATGGATCCCATTAGTTCCTGTCAAGACAGCAGATACTCTTCCTGGGGTTTATTATGGATCCCCATTAGTTCCTGTCAAGGCAGCAGATACTCTTCCTGGGGTTTATTATGGATCCCCATTAGTTCCTGTCAAGGCATCAGCTACTCTTCCTGGGGTTTATTATGGATCCCCATTAGTTCCTGTCAAGGCAGCAGCTACTCTTCCTTGGGTTTATTATGGATCCCATTAGTTCCTGCCAAGGCAGAAGATACTCTTCCTGGGGTTTATTATGGATCCCCATTAGTTCCTGTCAAGGCAGCAGCTACTCTTCCTGGGGTTTATTATGGATCCCCATTAGTTCCTGCCAAGGCAACAGCTACTCTTCCTGGGGTTTATTATGGATCCCCATTAGTTCCTGTCAAGGCAGCAGCTACTCTTCCTGGGGTTTATTATGGATCCCCATTAGTTCCTGCCAAGGCAACAGCTACTCTTCCTGGGGTTTATTATGGATCCCATTAGTTCCTGCCAAGGCAGCAGATACTCTTCCTGGGGTTTATTATGGATCCCATTAGTTCCTGCCAAGGCAGAAGATACTCTTCCTGGGGTTTATTATGGATCCCATTAGTTCCTGTCAAGGCAACAGCTACTCTTCCTGGGGTTTATTATGGATCCCATTAGTTCCTGCCAAGGCAGCAGATACTCTTCCTGGGGTTTATTATGGATCCCATTAGTTCCTGCCAAGGCAGAAGATACTCTTCCTGGGGTTTATTATGGATCCCATTAGTTCCTGCCAAGGCAGCAGCTACTCTTCCTGGGGTTTATTGTGGATCCCCATTAGTTCCTGCCAAGGCAACAGCTACTCTTCCTGGGGTTTATTATGGATCCCATTAGTTCCTGTCAAGACAGCAGATACTCTTCCTGGGGTTTATTATGGATCCCCATTAGTTCCTGTCAAGGCAGCAGATACTCTTCCTGGGGTTTATTATGGATCCCCATTAGTTCCTGTCAAGGCATCAGCTACTCTTCCTGGGGTTTATTATGGATCCCCATTAGTTCCTGTCAAGGCAGCAGCTACTCTTCCTTGGGTTTATTATGGATCCCATTAGTTCCTGTCAAGGCAGCAGCTACTCTTCCTGGGGTTTATTATGGATCCCCATTAGTTCCTGCCAAGGCAACAGCTACTCTTCCTGGGGTTTATTATGGATCCCATTAGTTCCTGCCAAGGCAGCAGATACTCTTCCTGGGGTTTATTATGGATCCCATTAGTTCCTGCCAAGGCAGAAGATACTCTTCCTGGGGTTTATTATGGATCCCCATTAGTTCCTGTCAAGGCAGCAGCTACTCTTCCTGGGGTTTATTATGGATCCCCATTAGTTCCTGCCAAGGCAACAGCTACTCTTCCTGGGGTTTATTATGGATCCCCATTAGTTCCTGTCAAGGCAGCAGCTACTCTTCCTGGGGTTTATTATGGATCCCCATTAGTTCCTGCCAAGGCAACAGCTACTCTTCCTGGGGTTTATTATGGATCCCATTAGTTCCTGCCAAGGCAGCAGATACTCTTCCTGGGGTTTATTATGGATCCCATTAGTTCCTGCCAAGGCAGAAGATACTCTTCCTGGGGTCCAAACACATTAAGGCAGTTACATTATATTACATATTAAACAAAATATTAAACAGTACATCATATAACATTATTACACCACTACATATCTACAATACAACATGTATAATACCACCATACAACAATATTACATTGTACGTGTGTGTGCTAGTGCCTGTTTGCATATGTCTGTACCTGTGTGTGTGCTACTGCTTGTGTGCGTATGTCTACCTGTGTGAGTGCTAGTGCTTGTGTGCGTATGTCTGTACCTGTGTGTGTGCTAGTGCTTGTTTGCGGATGTCTGTACCTGTGTGTGTGTGTGTGTGTGTGTGTGTGTGTCTCTTGTAGTACTGTGGAATAGAGTTCCATGTAGTCATGGCTCTATGTAGTACTGTGGAATAGAGTTCCATGTAGTCATGGCTCTATGTAGTACTGTGGAATAGAGTTCCATGTAGTCATGGCTCTATGTAGTACTGTGGAATAGAGTTCCATGTAGTCATGGCTCTATGTAGTACTGTGGAATAGAGTTCCATGTAGTCATGGCTCTATGTAGTACTGTGGAATAGAGTTCCATGTAGTCATGGCTCTATGTAGTACTGTGCGCCTCCCACAGTCTGTTCTGGACTTGGGGACTGTGAAGAGACCTCTGGTGGCATGTCTTGTGGGGTTTGCATGGGTGTCTGAGCTGTGTGTTAGTAGTGTAAACTGACACCTCAGTGCATTCAGCATATCAACACTTCTTACAAAAACAAGTAGTGATGAAGTCAATCTCTCCTCTATTTTGAGCCATGAGAGATTGACATGCATGTCATTAATGTTAGCTCTCTGTGTACTTTTAAGTGCCAGCTGTGCTGCCCTGTTCTGAGCCAACTGTAATTTTCTGAAGTCCCTCTTAGTGGCACCTGACCACACGATTGACCAGTCGTCCAGGTGTGACAAAACTAGGGCCTGTAGGACCTGCCTTGTTGATAGTGCTGTTAAGAAGGTAGGAACTAGGGCCTGTAGGACCTGCCTTGTTGATAGTGTTGTTAAGAAGGTAGAAACTAGGGCCTGTAGGACCTGCCTTGTTGATAGTGCTGTTAAGAAGGTAGAAACTAGGGCCTGTAGGACCTGCCTTGTTGATAGTGCTGTTAAGAAGGTAGAAACTAGGGCCTGTAGGACCTGCCTTGTTGATAGTGCTGTTAAGAAGGTAGAAACTAGGTCCTGTAGGACCTGCCTTGTTGATAGTGTTGTTAAGATGGTAGAAACTAGGGCCTGTAGGACCTGCCTTGTTGATAGTGTTGTTAAGAAGGTGGAGCAAGCTTCATTATAGACAGACTACCCCCCATCTTAGCTACTGTTGTATCAATATGTTTTGACCATGACAGTTTACAATCCAAGTTATTCCAAGCAGTTTAGTCACCTCCACTTGCTCAATTTCCACATTATTCGTTACAATATTTAGTTGAAAAGTCTAATCTTTTTCTGTACAGTGAGGGTTTTGTCCATGTGATTGAATCAAATTCTGTTCTTTACATGCTTACTGACAAAAGCTAAATTAAAGGTTGAGAATTAAAGAAATACACTGCAGGATGTAGTGATGCTGACAATAATCAAATCTGTTACAATTCCATGTTGCACAATCACAAATGATAATGAGGAAACTACACGGGCGTGAAGTAATGGCAAACAACCGAGCATATCACATATGCTGCAGAAACACCAATATGTTCTCATTCTAGTAGCCAATCACTATCTGGTTATATTTGGAGAAAACCATCACAGAAACACAAAACAAGTCTTGTGACTGTTAGAAAGAGCTCAGTATCTCATTTCCTTATCAGGATATTCATTCCTTGGACCATGTTGCTCATGTTCAGCTTCCTGTAGGAGAATTGTAATTTTGATAGCATCCACTTCATCAGCAATAACAAAGGTGAATGCCATGTCAAATCAAATCATATTTAATTGGTCACGTACACATGATTAGCATACATAAGGGAACATTTCGGCATTTCGTGTATGATCAGTGAGAAAGTCCATATTGCAAATGTACGGTCCCTTACCCGACGTCCGAAATCGTTTGTAAAATTCGCGGTCGGCGTCGGGACGTGCGGTAGGGCCGGACCTACCGGGAAGTCGTCGAATGAACTTTGTCGGACTTTCGGTTTCCGTTTAAAAAAAAAAACAAGTTTCGGACCGTTTTTCCGCCGTCCCGGACACTCCCACCAGATGGCATACGGAATCATATGGCAATTTGGCAAAACATCACGAATCGCGACGGGGCCTTATCTCAAAAACTGAAAATATTTCGAAGCCGAAACTTGGCGAGCGTAGGGTTGGCGTAACGGGCAGTTGGCCCCGAACGGGATGGCGTCTAGGCCTCGACGGTTTTTGAGCTACGGCCATTTGTCTGGGATTAAAGGCTTAAAATGGAAGTAGAGAAATTATTTTTCCACTTCAGGTCAAAGCCAAGGAGCCTCCGGTGTCAATAAAAAAAGAACCAGCCATTTATCTATCGTCATTTAAGAGAAACGGAACAATGACAAATTGGTGATGGTCACAAATAGGCGTTTTTTTTTTTCAACGGTTACAGATCCAGTTGCAGGGTGTTCATACGAATCTTTTTAAAGTGTGCTGCGGAGCTCTGCGACATTTCTGTGATTTTCTATGATTTTTCTATGAATAGTAGGCCCAAAATGAAGCCTGCCCCACAATGTCATTTGCTTTTGAGTGACAGTGAGAGAACCGTTAGGGTGAGAAGAAAAATTCCACCACATGAATGTTCCTAAGGTCCTCCCGATCTCAACAAGCCTAACCTTGACCGTGTGGCATTAACCCTTCACAGTAAAACAGGGTTTTTTGATCTCACAGATTACAGTGTCATCTCTCCCCATAGGAATACATTGCCTGCACCCCTAATTTCAACCTGAGGCCTATGTGGGTTATGAATGCCGTATGAACCTGTCTTCGGTACCAGTCCATCAGGCCACTATGAGGTCTACCTGTGTCGATTCTAAGCTTCCTGGACCAACCGGAAGTGGTTAAAATGCCCCTAAAAGTGTTTACCCATACACTGCATGCAGTTTGATAGACATAGTGCATTCAACCCTGTGTAGATCAGTCAATTCTTAACGTAAGGACTTAAAACTCAGGATTCTGTAACAGCATACCCCAATGAGGATATGTGTTGATTTATAACTTCCTGTGCCAACCGGAAGTGCCATAATTGGTGTCTCAGGGGCTGTTTCGAAGGGTTAAAAAATTCAGATCTGTCCAAAACTTCATATATGTGATTAGGCAACCCCCATGAACTGTAAATCAGTCATTTTTCCCAAAAAAAATCAAAGGAAAAAAAAATCGCACTAAAACACAACTTGGATGGAGGGACGTATTGGGGTGCGTAGAGACAGACAGTGGCTGCAATAGTTAGCTTTGTTCGAGCTAAAAAAGAACGGTCGGACCTAGAGTTCCGAAACTTTAGAAA
This sequence comes from Oncorhynchus mykiss, assembly GCF_057628025.1. Classification (NCBI taxonomy): domain Eukaryota; kingdom Metazoa; phylum Chordata; class Actinopteri; order Salmoniformes; family Salmonidae; genus Oncorhynchus; species Oncorhynchus mykiss. The sequence goes on from NC_143028.1 coordinate 85,068,444, forward strand.
CCTGTTCTAGACCTCCGGGCCATGGTGCGTGGCGAGTTACGTGGCTCTAGACGGTTCTCGGACCGAGAAACAGCCTCGTACATTCGCAATAACTTCAATTCATTTTTGCATCACGAAAATGACGACGTTTAGAAAAGTCTCAGAGACGCAAGGCTAGGTGCGTTGAAACCGGCTCGGCCCATAGAGACGGACCCCAAAGTTTCTGTCCAATAGCTCGTTCAAGGACCCCGTAGCAAGGCATGGAAATAAGTGGATTTTCAGCACCAATTAGGGTTTTTCTCGGACACCAAATGACCTATCGAGCCGAAACTCGGGATTCGGGGTCGCCTCACATAGGACTTCACATAATGTCCGAACTGGACCCGCAGCTAGAACGTAACTATGTGTTTTACCTTTTTATTATGTTTTAAACTAGAGGCGCTGTGAATTATGGGACTGCTCTGACATATATGATAGTTGGCATCTAAATGAGTAGGAAACAGTGGGTTTGGTGTCAGTTTGTATCAGTTTGGTGGTCAGAATGATATCTAATTGACTGATGGACTCTTGTCCACTTGACTCTTGTACATTTGCAATATGATTCTATAGTGAAAAAACATCACCAAAAGCGACATTCTGAAATCAACCCAAACGAGCGATTGAGATGACCCAGAATCACTGCAAAGCCATCCCGAGTTCATCGGGCCAGTCAATTTCACATTCCTGCAGGATTTTTATAGCATGACAAATTCGTGATGGTACCTGCCCATTAAAACATATTGCAAATGCACAGTGACTTTGAAAAAGTAAGAAACAAAAAAAAATACATCTAAAATTTTTTGAGCATGACAAATTCGTGATGGTACCTGCCCATTGAAACATATTGCAAATGCACAGTGACTTTGAAAAAGTAAGGAAACATAAACAAATTCGATAAACAAATTTGTGATGGTACCTGCCCATTAAAACATATTCCAAATGCACAGTGACTTTGAAAAAGTAAGGAAACAAAAAAAAATACATCTAAAAAATTTTGAGCATGACAAATTCGTGATGGTACCTGCCCATTGAAACATATTGCAAATGCACAGTGACTTTGAAAAAGTAAGGAAACATAAACAAATTCGATAAACAAATTCGTGATGGTACCTGCCCATTAAAACATATTCCAAATGCACAGTGACTTTGAAAAAGTAAGGAAACAAAAAAAAATACATCTAAAAAATTTTGAGCATGACAAATTCGTGATGGTACCTGCCCATTGAAACATATTGCAAATGCACAGTGACTTTGAAAAAGTAAGGAAACATAAACAAATTCGATAAACAAATTCGTGATGGTACCTGCCCATTAAAACATATTCCAAATGCACAGTGACTTTGAAAAAGTAAGGAAACAAAAAAAAATACATCTAAAAAATTTTGAGCATGACAAATTCGTGATGGTACCTGCCCATTGAAACATATTGCAAATGCACAGTGACTTTGAAAAAGTAAGGAAACAAAAAAAAATACATCTAAAAAATTTTGAGCATGACAAATTCGTGATGGTAGCTGCCCATTGAAACATATTGCAAATGCACAGTGACTTTGAAAAAGTAAGGAAACATAAACAAATTCGATAAACAAATTCGTGATGGTACCTGCCCATTAAAACATATTCCAAATGCACAGTGACTTTGAAAAAGTAAGGAAACATAAACAAATTCGATAAACAAATTCGTGATGGTACCTGCCCATTAAAACATATTCCAAATGCACAGTGACTTTGAAAAAGTAAGGAAACAAAAAAAAATACATCTAAAAAATTTTGAGCATGACAAATTCGTGATGGTAGCTGCCCATTGAAACATATTGCAAATGCACAGTGACTTTGAAAAAGTAAGGAAACATAAACAAATTCGATAAACAAATTCGTGATGGTACCTGCCCATTAAAACATATTCCAAATGCACAGTGACTTTGAAAAAGTAAGAAACAAAAAAAAATACATCTAAAAAATTTTGAGCATGACAAATTCGTGATGGTACCTGCCCATTGAAACATATTGCAAATGCACAGTGACTTTGAAAAAGTAAGGAAACATAAACAAATTCGATAAACAAATTCGTGATGGTACCTGCCCATTAAAACATATTCCAAATGCACAGTGACTTTGAAAAAGTAAGAAACAAAAAAAAATACATCTAAAAATTTTTGAGCATGACAAATTCGTGATGGTACCTGCCCATTGAAACATATTGCAAATGCACAGTGACTTTGAAAAAGTAAGGAAACATAAACAAATTCGATAAACAAATTCGTGATGGTACCTGCCCATTAAAACATATTCCAAATGCACAGTGACTTTGAAAAAGTAAGGAAACAAAAAAAAATACATCTAAAAAATTTTGAGCATGACAAATTCGTGATGGTACCTGCCCATTGAAACATATTGCAAATGCACAGTGACTTTGAAAAAGTAAGGAAACATAAACAAAAAAACATCCCAACATTTTTTTTTGGGGTTACCAGTTGCATATTTTAGATCACCAGGTGCACATTTCAGGTCACCAGGTGCACATTTCAGATCACCAGGTGCACGGAGGAAAATATTTACTTTTGACTTTGACTTTTGACTTCCTATGACATCATATTGCAAATGGAGAAAACGTATGCCTTATGCACAAGTAAAACAAAAAGAAATATGTAATACAAGTTGACCAAGGTATAGTTTGAGCAAAGTAAAGTTTGAATTTTGAGCATGACAAATTCGTGATGGTATCTGCCCATTAAAACATATTGCAAATGCACAGTGACTTTGAAAAAGTAAGGAAACATAAACAAAAAAAATCAAAAAAATTTTGTTGCACATTTTAGATCATCAGTTGCACGGAGGAAAATCGTTACTTTTGACTTTGACTTTTGACTTCCTATGACATCATATTGCAAATGGAGAAAACATATGCCTTATGCACAAGTAAAAAAAATATGATAATAAAGCATGACTAAAGTATGTTGATAAAGTTCTTATACATGTGTTATTGACACAAAAATCGAAAGAATTTTGAAAAAAGGTCAAGAAAGCACTTTTTTAAGGATGTATGAAGTTTTTTTACCAAATTTTGACATTTTTGACTTTTGACTTTTGACTTCCTATGAAATCATATTCCAAATGGAGAAAACATATGCCTTATGCACAAGTACAAAAATATATATATATATGATAATAAAGTATGACTAAAGTATGTTGATAAAGTTCTTATACATGTGTAATTGACACAAAAATCGAAAGAATTTTGAAAAAAGGTCCAGAAAGCACTTTTTTAAGGATGTGTGAAGTTTTTTACCAAATTTTGACATTTTTGACTTTTGACTTTTGACTTCCTATGAAATCATATTGCAAATGGACAAAACATATGCCTTATGCGCATGTACTTAAAAAATATATATATATGATGACAAAAGTATACTCATACAGTTCTTACACATGTGTAATTGACAAAAAACTCGAAAGAATTTCGAAAAAAGGTCCAGAAAGCACTTTTTTAAGGGGTTTTAAGTTTTTTTTTTTTAATTTCATTTTTCAAAATTTGGCTTTTGGATGTTGACTTGGGTGCCATTTGCAATATGAAATGCCCCGGTGGAACGCACACGGTGGAACGCCCCCTATTGGAATTTTGAAGTGTTACAATTGGCAATTGCCATATGGCATTTGCAATATACTTTGCATGAATCAACGCCAAATTGGGTGGTATTGGCCATCGTGTATATGGTTTGTCCAATGCCAATATCCCGCCATTTGTTTTTGTCCAAATCAGGGGGGTATTCCCTTACAGATGTTAATGCGAGTGTAGCGAAATGCTTCTAGTTCCGACAGTGCAGTAATATCTAACAAATTCACAAAGATTTCCTAATACACAAAAAAATGTAAAGGGATAAACAAAAATATGTACATATAAATATATGGATGAGCGATGGCCGTGCGGCATAGACAAGATGGTATAGAATACAGTTTATACATATGAGGTGAGTAATGTAAGATATGTTAACATTATTAAAGTGGTATTATTTAAAATGACTAGTGATCCGTTTATTAAAGTGGCCAATGATTTGAGTCTGTATGTAGGCAGCAGCCATTCAGTTAGTTATGGCTGTTTAACAGTCTGATGGTCTTGAGATGGAAGCTGTTTTTCAGTCTCTCGGTCCCAGCTTTGAATCAGGAATTCCCAAAGGTAGCTGTTTAGGCCCCTTGCTTTTTAAATTTTTTACTAACGGTGCCACTGACCTTGAGTAAAGCCAGAGTTTCTATGTATATGGATTACTCGACACTACACGTCAGCTACTACAGCGACTGAAATGACTGCAACACTCAACAAACAGCTGCAGTTAGTTTCAGAGTGGGTGGCAAATAATTAATTGTAATAAATAATGTAATAAATAATGTGGAAATTGAGCAAGTTGAGATGATTAAACTGCAAGATACAAATGCTGACCTTGCCTTCTGGATGGTAGCTGGGTGAACATGCAGTGGTTCTCCTTGTTGAGCTTTTTGGCCTTCCTGTGACATCGGGTGGTGTACCTGTCCTGGAGGGCAGATAGTTTGCCCCCAGATACCCTCTGGAGAGCCTTGCGGTTGTGGGCAGAGTAGTTGCCGTACCAGGCGGTAATACAGCCTGACAGGATGCTCTTGATTGTGCATCTGTAAAAGTTTGTGAGTGTTTTAGGTGACAAGCCAAATTTCTTCAGCTTCCTGAGGTTGAAGAGGCGCTGTTGCGCCTTCTTCACCACGCTGTCTGTGTGGGTGGACCATTTCAGATTATCCGTGATGTGTACGCCGAGGGACTTAAAACTTTACACTTTCTCCACTACTGTCCTGTCGATGTGGATGGGGGGGTACTCCCTCTGCTGTTTCCTGAAGTCCACGATCATCTACTTTTGTTTTGTTGACGTTGAGTAAGAGGTTATTTTCCTGACACCACACTCCAAGGGCCTTCACCTCCTCCCTGTAGGCCTTCTCATTGTTGTTGGTAATCAAGCCTACCACTGTGGTGTCGTCTGCAAACTTGATGATTGAGTTGGAGGCGTGCATGTCCACGCAGTCATGGGTGAACAGGGAGTACAGAAGAGGGCTGAGAACACACCCTTGTTGGGCCCCAGTGTTGAGGATCAGAAGGGCTGGAGATTTTGTTTCCTACCCTCACCACCTGGGTGCGGCCTGGCAAAGTCCAGGACCCAGTTGCACAGGGCGGGGTTGAGATCCAGGGTCTCGAGCTTGATGACGAGTTTGGAGGATACTATGGTGTTAAATGCTGACCTGTTGTCAATGAACAGTATTCTTACATAGGTATTCCTCGTCCAGATGGGATAGGGCAGTGTGATGGCTATTGCGTCGTCTGGACCTATTTGGGCGCTAAGCAAATTGGAGTGGGTCTAGGGTATCTGGTAGGGTGGAGGTGATTTGATCATTGACTAGTCTCTCAAAGCACTTCATGATGACAAAAATGAGGGCTACGGGGCGGTAGTCATTTAGTTCAGTTACCCTCGCTTTCTTGGGAACAGGAACAATGGTGGCCCCCTCAGACTGGAATAAGGATCGATTGAATATGTCCGTAAACACACCTGCCAGCTGGTCTGCGCATGCTTTGAGGACGCGGCTGGGGATGCCATCTGGACTGGCAGCCTTGTGAAGGTTAACACGTATACATATTTTACTCACTTTGGCCACGTTGAATGAGAGTCCGCAGGGTTTGATAGCGGGCTGTGTCAGTGACACTGTATTGTCCTCAAAGCAAGCAAAGAAGTTGTATAATTTGTAGGGGAGCAAGACGGCGATTTCCGCGACAGGGCTGGTTTTCTTTTTGTAATCCGGGATTGACTGTAGACCCTGCCACATATGTGCGTCTCGTGTTTGAGCCATTAAATTGCGACTCAACTTTGTCTCTATACCGACGCTTTTCTTGTTTGATTGCCTTGCGGAGGGATTAGATACTCTGTTTGTATTCGGTCATGTTTCCAGTTGCCTTGCCATGATCAAAAGCAGTGGTTCGCGCTTTTGCTGCCATCAATCCACGGTTTCTGGTTAGGGAAGGTTTAAATAGTCAGTCGGTACATCACCGATTCACTTGCTAATAAACTTACTCACCAAGTCAGTGCATTGTTATGCAATGTTATTGAGGCTACCCGAGAACATATCCCAGTCCACGTGATCGAAGCAATCTTGAAGCGCGTAATCCGATTTGGTCAGACCAGCGTTGGATAGACCTTAGCACCGCCGTTTCCTGTTTTAGTTTCTGTCTATAGGCTAGGTGCAACAATATGGAGTCATTGTCAGATTTCTCCGAATGGAGGGCAGGGGAGGGCTTTGTATTCCTCGCGGAAGTTAGAGTAGCAATGGTCCAGAATGCTACCAGCTTGTGTCACGCATTCGATGTGCTGATAGAATTTAGGAATCCTTGTTCTCAGATTAGCTTTGTTAAAATCCCCAGCTACAATATATGCAGCCTCAGGATATATGGTTTCCAGTTTACATAGAGACCAGTGAAGTTCTTTCAGGGCCGTTGAGGTATCTACTTGGGGGTGGGATATACACGTCTGTGACTATAATCTAAAATAATTATCTTGGTCGATAATACGGTCGGCATTTGATTGTAAGGAATTCTAGGTCAGGTGACCAGAAGGTCTTGAGTTCCTGTATGCTGTTATGATTACACCATGAGTTGTTAATCATAAGGCATAAACCCCCACCCTTCTTCTTACCAGAGAGAAGTGTTTTTCTGTTGGGGCAATGCATGAAGAAACCGGGTTACTGTACCAACTCTGACAAAATATCCAGAGTGAGCCATGTTTCCGTGAACAAAGAATGTTACAATCTTTGTCTCTTAGAAGGCAACTCATGCCCTAATTTCATCCACCTTGTTGTCTAGAGATTGGACATTGGCGAGTAATATGCTCGGAAGCGGTGGATGGTGTGCTCGCCTTCTAAGTCTGACCAGTAGGCTGCTCCGTCTGCCTCTCCTGCGGCGACCACATTGTTTTGGATCGGCCTCTGGGATAAGATCCCATGTCCAGGGTGGAGGTACGAACAAACGATCCGCTTTGTGAAAGTCGTATTCCTCGTCATAATGTTGATAAGTTGACGTCGTTCTTATATCAAATAGTTCTTCCTGGCTGTATATAATAACACTTGAGATTTTCTGAACTAACAATGTAAGAAATAATACACAAAAAACTAATTACTGCATATTTTATTTTTATTTTTTTTACCTTTATTTAACCAGGCAAGTCAGTTAAGAACAAATTCTTATTTTCAATGACGGCCTGGGAACAGTGGGTTAACTGCCTGTTCAGGGGCAGAACGACAGATTTGTACCTTGTCAGCTCGGGGGTTTGAACTCGCAACCTTCCGGTTACTAGTCCAACGCTCTAACCACTAGGCTACCCTGCCGCCCCTAATTACTGCATAGTTTACTAAGGACCTGAAGCTTGGTGACCATCTCTGTCGGCACCATCCTGCTTCTGCCATTGTTGTGTTTCCTCCAAACAGCAGGACATGTCTGACTGGTGGATCTGTACCCCCAGACTGGCGGATCTGTACCCCCAGACTGGCGGATCTGTACCCCCAGACTGGCGGATCTGTACCCCCAGACTGGCGGATCTGTACCCCCAGACTGGCGGATCTGTACCCCCAGACTGGCGGATCTGTACCCCCAGACTGGCGGATCTGTACCCCCAGACTGGCGGATCTGTACCCCCAGACTGGCGGATCTGTACCCCCAGACTGGCGGATCTGTACCCCCAGACTGGCGGATCTGTACCCCCAGACTGGCGGATCTGTACCCCCAGACTGGGCGGATCTGTACCCCCAGTCTGGGCGGATACGTACCCCCAGACTGGGCGGATACGTACCCCCAGACCGGGCGGGATACGTACCCCCAGACTGGGCGGGATACGTACCCCCAGACCGGGCGGGATATGTACCCCCAGACCGGGCGGGATACGTACCCCCAGACCGGGCGGGATACGTACCCCCAGACCGGGCGGGATACGTACCCCCAGACCGGGCGGGATACGTACCCCCAGACCGGCCGATTATGTACCTCCCTTGACTTTACTTGTCCACGTCTGTCTACAGCCGGCTACTTTCGGCTTACCACTCAAACGCACCCTGTGTGTGTGCTCTCCACCATGTGTGGCTAGCAAGAAAGGGTAGGTTTTAACCCTGTGTGATGTTAGCAGTAAAGCTGAACTTGAGTTAATCAGAAGAAGGGTAGGTTTTAACACTGTGTGTTAGCAGTAAAGCTGAACTTGAGCTAATCAGGAGGCCACCTGTCGGAATAGCCATCACTCACTAAGGCTATTAACCATAATCCTAGCTAGAACCGTACATGTGCTGAACAGACATAAACTCTCTTTAACGGCACGTAGATGCCACACACACCCAGGCATTCTAGAGAGGTTCCTCGGTGCAATGGCTGGGTGACAGAGGACACTCCTCCTGGTCAGTATACAACCAGGATGATATTCCCTGGATATTCAGGTTGTCTTCATACCTCTACAGCCTCAACTGTAACTCTGCATTACTAATGGAGTTGGGATGTGAGGACTGGAGTAGAAGTAGCTGTGTGATGTGGTTACTTACAGTATCTGAGGCCTTTTTGGTTAGTTGATTGGTTGTTTTTCAATATTGATGTTGACCTGGGATCCTATGTTGGTTTAATCTATAAAGAAAGAGTCAGATGCATATGGGACTGTTTCTGGTTTTGTCAGGTTGAGACCTTCTGTATCAGATTAACACCAAAAACAGAGAACACTGCTGGTTGGCTCCCCTCCCCTGGCTCTGGTCCTAAACCTAGCACCACCCCTGCTGGGTCCTAGACCTATCACCACCCCAGCTGGGTCCTAAACCTAGCACCACCCCTCCTGGGTCCTAAACCTAGCACCACCCCTGCTGGGTCCTAGACCTAGCACCACCCCTGCTGGGTCCTAGACCTAGCACCACCCCTGCTGGGTCCTAGACCTAGCACCACCCCTGCTGGGTCCTAGACCTAGCACCTCCCCTGCTGGGTCCTAGACCTAGCACCACCCCTGCTGGGTCCTAGACCTAGCACCACCCTTGCTGGGTCCTAGACCTAGCACCACCCTTGCTGGGTCCTAGACCTAGCACCACCCTTGCTGGGTCCTAGACCTAGCACCACCCTTGCTGGGTCCTAGACCTAGCACCACCCCTTCTGGGTCCTAGACCTAGCACCACCCCTCCTAATTCCCAGCTCTAGACCTAGCACCACCCCTCCTAATTCCCAGCTCTAGACCTAGCACCACCCGTCATGGGTCCTGTGTCCTAGCACCACCCGTCATGGGTCCTGTGTCCTAGCACCACCCGTTCCTAGTTCCTAGACCTAGCACCAACCCTCCTAATTCCCAGCTCTAGACCTAGCACCACCCCTGCTGGGTCCTAGACCTAGCACCACCCCTGCTGGGTCCTAGACCTAGCACCACCCCTTCTGGGTCCTAGACCTAGCACCACCCCTCCTAATTCCCAGCTCTAGACCTAGCACCACCCCTCCTAATTCCCAGCTCTAGACCTAGCACCACCCGTCATGGGTCCTGTGTCCTAGCACCACCCGTCATGGGTCCTGTGTCCTAGCACCACCCGTTCCTAGTTCCTAGACCTAGCACCAACCCTCCTAATTCCCAGCTCTAGACCTAGCACCACCCCTGCTGGGTCCTAGACCTAGCACCACCCCTGCTGGGTCCTAGACCTAGCACCACCCCTGCTGGGTTCTAGACCTAGCACCACCCCTGCTGGGTCCTAGACCTAGCACCACCCCTGCTGGGTCCTAGACCTAGCACCACCCCTCCTAATTCCCAGCTCTAGACCTAGCACCACCCCTCCTAATTCCCAGCTCTAGACCTAGCACCACCCCTCCTAATTCCCAGCTCTAGACCTAGCACCACCCATCCTGGGTCCTGTGTCCTAGCACCACCCGTTCCTAGTTCCTAGACCTAGCACCAACCCTCCTGGGTCCTGTGTCCTAGCACCACCCGTTCCTAGTTCCTAGACCTAGCACCAACCCTCCTAGTTCCTAGACCTAGCACCACCCCTCCTGGGTCCTGTGTCCTAGCACCACCCCTCCTAATTCCCAGCTCTAGACCTAGCACCACCCCTCCTAATTCCCAGCTCTAGACCTAGCACCACCCCTCCTGGGTCCTGTGTCCTAGCACCACCCCTCCTGGGTCCTGTGTCCTAGCTCTATTCTCTCCCCTGGCTGGAGGCTGGCTGGGTTTCTGGGGAAAACAACCATGACCTTGCAGCATGGCAACAGAGGTCAGGGACAGAGAGCTGTCACCTAGGAGCCATTACACCCAGCCTAGCCAGTGATCCAGCCACAGCTAGAATGACCTCAGTAATTCAGCCCAGCCTGTCTGGTAATTCAGCCCAGCCTGTCTGGTAATTCAGCCCAGCCTGTCTGGTCATTCAGCCCAGCCTGTGTGGTCATTCAGCCCAGCCTGTGTGGTCATTCAGCCCAGCCTGTGTGGTCATTCAGCCCAGCCTGTGTGGTCATTCAGCCCAGCCTGTGTGGTCATTCAGCCCAGCCTGTGTGGTCATTCAGCCCAGCCTGTGTGGTCATTCAGCCCAGCCTGTGTGGTCATTCAGCCCAGCCTGTGTGGTCATTCAGCCCAGCCTGTGTGGTCATTCAGCCCAGCCTGTGTGGTCATTCAGCCCAGCCTGTGTGGTCATTCAGCCCAGCCTGTGTGGTCATTCAGCCCAGCCTGTGTGGTCATTCAGCCCAGCCTGTGTGGTCATTCAGCCCAGCCTGTGTGGTCATTCAGCCCAGCCTGTGTGGTCATTCAGCCCAGCCTGTCTGGTCATTCAGTCCAGCCTGTCTGGTCATTTAGCCCAGCCTGTCTGGTCATTCAGCCCAGCCTGTTCGGTCATTCAGGCCAGCTTGTTCGGTCATTCAGCCCAGCCTGTTCGGTCATTCAGCCCAGCCTATCCATTCATTCAGCCCAGACTGTCCAGTCATTCAGCCCAGACTGTCCAGTCATTCAGCCCAGACTGTCCAGTCATTCAGCCCAGACTGTCCAGTCATTCAGCCCAGACTGTCCAGTCATTCAGCCCAGACTGTCCAGTCATTCAGCCCAGACTGTCCAGTAAATAACATGTCCAGTCATTCAGCCCAGCTTGTTCAGTCATTCAGCCCAGCTTGTTCAGTCATTCAGCCCAGCTTGTTCAGTCATTCAGCCCAGCTTGTTCAGTCATTCAGCCCAGCTTGTTCAGTCATTCAGCCCAGCTTGTTCAGTCATTCAGCCCAGACTGTCCAGTCATTCAGCCAAACCCCCTGCTGGTCCCAGAGCAGCACTGCAACAGAGGCCATGGACACAGCTAGCAGTAAACCCAGTCATTCAGCCCAGCCTGTGTGGTCATTCAGCCCAGCCTGTGTGGTCATTCAGCCCAGCCTGTGTGGTCATTCAGCCCAGCCTGTGTGGTCATTCAGCCCAGCCTGTGTGGTCATTCAGCCCAGCCTGTGTGGTCATTCAGCCCAGCCTGTGTGGTCATTCAGCCCAGCCTGTGTGGTCATTCAGCCCAGCCTGTGTGGTCATTCAGCCCAGCCTGTGTGGTCATTCAGCCCAGCCTGTGTGGTCATTCAGCCCAGCCTGTGTGGTCATTCAGCCCAGCCTGTGTGGTCATTCAGCCCAGCCTGTGTGGTCATTCAGCCCAGACTGTCCAGTCATTCAGCCCAGACTGTCCAGTCATTCAGCCCAGACTGTCCAGTCATTCAGCCCAGACTGTCCAGTCATTCAGCCCAGACTGTCCAGTAAATAACATGTCCAGTCATTCAGCCCAGCTTGTTCAGTCATTCAGCCCAGCTTGTTCAGTCATTCAGCCCAGCTTGTTCAGTCATTCAGCCCAGCTTGTTCAGTCATTCAGCCCAGCTTGTTCAGTCATTCAGCCCAGCTTGTTCAGTCATTCAGCCCAGCTTGTTCAGTCATTCAGCCCAGACTGTCCAGTCATTCAGCCAAACCCCCTGCTGGTCCCAGAGCAGCACTGCAACAGAGGCCATGGACACAGCTAGCAGTAAACCCAGTCATTCAGCCCAGCCTGTGTGGTCATTCAGCCCAGCCTGTGTGGTCATTCAGCCCAGCCTGTGTGGTCATTCAGCCCAGCCTGTGTGGTCATTCAGCCCAGCCTGTGTGGTCATTCAGCCCAGCCTGTCTGGTCATTCAGCCCCCAGCCTGTCTGGTCATTCAGCCCCCAGCCTGTCTGGTCATTCAGCCCCCAGCCTGTCTGGTCATTCAGCCCCCAGCCTGTTCGGTCATTCAGCCCCCAGCCTGTTCGGTCATTCAGCCCCCAGCCTGTTCGGTCATTCAGCCCCCAGCCTGTTCGGTCATTCAGCCCCCAGCCTGTTCGGTCATTCAGCCCCCAGCCTGTTCGGTCATTCAGCCCAGCCTATCCGGTCATTCAGCCCAGACTGTCCAGTCATTCAGCCCAGACTGTCCAGTAAATAACATGTCCAGTCATTCAGCCCAGCTTGTCCAGTCATTCAGCCCAGCTTGTCCAGTCATTCAGCCCAGCTTGTCCAGTCATTCAGCCCAGCTTGTTCAGTCATTCAGCCCAGCTTGTTCAGTCATTCAGCCCAGCTTGTTCAGTCATTCAGCCCAGCTTGTTCAGTCATTCAGCCCAGACTGTCCAGTCATTCAGCCCAGACTGTCCAGTCATTCAGCCAAACCCCCTGCTGGTCCCAGAGCAGCACTGCAACAGAGGCCATGGACACAGCTAGCAGTAAACCCAGTCATTCAGCCCAGCTTGTTCAGTCATTCAGCCCAGCTTGTTCCGTCATTCAGCCCTGCCCCCCCTGTTGATTCTCACTGGGCTCCAGACAGTAGCAGCTCCAGCAGTGGATACTCAGCCTCACAGCAGTACACAGGGAGGAGAGGAGGGAGGAGAGAGAAGCTCAGCAGACCATGAAGGAGAGGGTGAGATGATATAATTGTGGAACAGTGAGAGGAAGTGAGAGCGAGCGAGAAAGAGAGGAGGCAGGGTGGGCTGAGTGCTCTGTCAGTCTTACTGACAGACAGACAGACCGACAGAGACGGATGTTGTAGTTGACTGTGAATGGTGGACTCTGGGCAATGAAGCTGTCCGTCTGTCCTCATGAACAGTCTCTCTGTTAGAGATGCTGTGTCACTGCCTGTACCCTAACCCTGTACTGTCTACTTCTCTTTCCGGGATTCTACCGGCATATTGGTGATTTAGCTCTTATGTTGCGTGTGGTCGTCTGGACGGCGGATAGAGGGAGAGGTAGGTGTGTGTGTGTGTGTGTGTGTGAACGTTTGTGCTGCAGGCTTGGTGATGCAGGTTGCTAGAGGAGAGGACTGCAGCAGCTGCTTTCTCTCTCTTATATAGTGATGTCATCCTAACTGATGCAGAGGTGCTGGAGGACAGAGTAGTTTTGTAAACAGAACAGACGGTGAACTAGGAGAGATGGTGGGGGTGTTGTTGAACTAGGAGAGATGGTGGGGGTGTTGTTGAACTAGGAGAGATAGTGGGGGTGTTGTTGAACTAGGAGAGATAGTGGGGGTGTTGTTGAACTAGGAGAGATGGTGGGGGTGTTGAAGTAGGAGAGATGGTGGGGGTGTTGAACTAGGAGAGATGGTGGGGGTGTTGAACTAGGAGAGATGGTGGGGGTGTTGAACTAGGAGAGATGGTGGGGGTGTTGTTGAACTAGGAGAGATGGTGGGGGTGTTGAAGTAGGAGAGATGGTGGGGGTGTTGTTGAACTAGGAGAGATGGTGGGGGTGTTGTTGAACTTGGAGAGATAATGGGAATTTTGTTGAACTAGGAGAGAGGGTGGGGGTGTGGTTGAACTAGGAGAGATGGTGTTATTTTTAACTAGGAGAGATGGTGGGGGTGTTTGAACTAGGAGAGATGGTGGGGGTGTTGAACTAGGAGAGATGGTGGGGGTGTTGAAGTAGGAGAGATGGTGGGGGTGTTGGTGAACTAGGAGAGATGGTGTTATTTTTAACTAGGAGAGATGGTGGGGGTGTTTGAACTAGGAGAGATGGTGGGGGTGTTGAACTAGGAGAGATGGTGGGGGTGTTGAACTAGGAGAGATGGTGGGGGTGTTGGTGAAGTAGGAGAGATGGGTAGGGTGTTGTTGAACTAGGAGAGATGGGTAGGGTGTTGTTGAACTAAGAGATGGTGGGGGTGTTGAACTAAGAGATGGTGGGGGTGTTGAACTAGGAGAGATGATGGGAGTTTTTTTGAACAAGGAGAGATGGTGTTTTGTGTTGAACTAGGAGAGATGGTGTTTTGTGTTGAACTAGGAGAGATGGTGTTTTGTGTTGAACTAGGAGAGATGGTGTTTTGTGTTGAACTAGGAGAGATGGTGTTTTGTGTTGAACTAGGAGAGATGGTGGGGGTGTTGTTGAACTAGGAGAGATGGTGGGGGTGTTGTTGAACTAGGAGAGATGGTGGGGGTGTTGAAGTAGGAGAGATGGTGGGGGTGTTGGTGAACTAGGAGAGATGGTGGGGGTGTTTGAACTAGGAGAGATGGTGGGGGTGTTGAACTAGGAGAGATGGTGGGGGTGTTGGTGAAGTAGGAGAGATGGGTAGGGTGTTGTTGAACTAAGAGATGGTGGGGGTGTTGAACTAGGAGAGATGGTGTTTTGTGTTGAACTAGGAGAGATGGTGTTTTGTGTTGAACTAGGAGAGATGGTGTTTTGTGTTGAACTAGGAGAGATGGTGTTTTGTGTTGAACTAGGAGAGATGGTGTTTTGTGTTGAACTAGGAGAGATGGTGTTTTGTGTTGAACTAGAAGAGATGGTGGGGGTGTTGTTGAACTAGGAGAGATGGTGGGGGTGTTGTTGAACTAGGAGAGATGGTGGGGGTGTTGGTGAACTAGGAGAGATGGTGGGGGTGTTTGAACTAGGAGAGATGGTGGGGGTGTTTGAACTAGGAGAGATGGTGGGGGTGTTGAACTAGGAGAGATGGTGGGGGTGTTGGTGAAGTAGGAGAGATGGGTAGGGTGTTGTTGAACTAAAAGAGATGGTGGGGGTGTTGTTGACCTAGGAGAGATGGTGGGGGTGTTAAAGTAGGAGAGATGATGGGAGTTTTGTTGAACTAGGAGAGAGGGTGGGGGTGTGGTTGAACTAGGAGAGATGGTTGGGGTGTGGTTGAACTAGGAGAGATGGTGGAGGTGTTGGTGAACTAAGAGATGGTGGGGGTGTTGAACTAAGAGAGATGGTGGGGGTGTTGAACTAGGAGAGATGATGGGAGTTTTTTTGAACTAGGAGAGATGGTGTTTTGTGTTGAACTAGGAGAGATGGTGGGGGTGTTGTTGAACTAGGAGAGATAGTGGGGGTGTTGGTGAACTAGGAGAGATAGTGGGGGTGTTGGTGAACTTGGAGAGATGATGAGAGTTTTGTTGAATTAGGAGAGATGGTATTTTTTTAACTAGGAGAGATGGTGGGGGGGTTGTTGAACTAAGATATGGTGGGGGTGTTATTGAACTAGGAGAGATAGTGGGGGTGTTGGTGAACTAGGAGAGATGGTGGGGATGTTGTTGAACTTGGAGAGATGGTGGGGATGTTGTTGAACTTGGAGAGATGGTGAGGGTGTTGTTGAACTAGGAGAGATGGTGGGGGTGTTGTTGAACTAGGAGAGATGGTGGGGGTGTTGTTGAATTTGGAGAGATGGTGGGGGTGTTGTTGAACTTGGAGAGATGATGGGAGTTTTGTTGAACTTGGAGAGATGATGGGAGTTTTGTTGAACTTGGAGAGAGGATGAGAGTTTTGTTGAATTAAGAGAGATGGTGTTTTTTTTTAACTAGGAGAGATGGTGGGGGGGTTGTTGAACTATGATATGGTGGGGGTGTTGTTGAACTAGGAGAGATGGTGGGGATGTTGTTGAACTTGGAGAGATGGTGGGGGTGTTGTTGAACTAGGAGAGATGGTGGGGGTGTTGTTGAACTAGGAGAGATGGGTAGGGTGTTGTTGAACTTGGAGAGATGGTGGGGGTGTTGTTGAACTTGGAGAGATGGTGGGGGTGTTGTTGAACTTGGAGAGATGATGGGAGTTTTGATGAACTTGGAGAGATGATGGGAGTTTTGTTGAACTTGGAGAGATGGTGGGGGTGTTGTTGAACTTGGAGAGATGGTGGGGGTGTTGTTGAACTTGGAGAGATGGTGGGGGTGTTGTTGAACTAGGAGAGATGGTGGGGGTGTTGTTGAACTAGGAGAGATGGTGGGGTGTTGTTGAACTAGGAGAGATGGTGGGGTGTTGTTGAACTAGGAGAGATGGTGGGGGTGTTGGTGAACTAGGAGAGATGGGTAGGGTGTTGTTGAACTAGGAGAGATGGTGGGGGTGTTGAACTAGGAGAGATGGTGGGGGTGTTGTTGAACTAGGAGAGATGGTGGGAGTTTTGTTGAACTTGGAGAGATGGTGGGGGTGTTGTTGAACTTGGAGAGATGGTGGGGGTGTTGTTGAACTTGGAGAGATGGTGGGGGTGTTGTTGAACTAGGAGAGATGGTGGGGGTGTTGTTGAACTAGGAGAGATGGTGGGGGTGTGGTTGAACTAGGAGAGATGGTGGGGGTGTGGTTGAACTAGGAGAGATGGTGGAGGTGTTGGTGAACTAAGAGATGGTGGGGGTGTTGAACTAGGAGAGATGATGGGAGTTTTTTTGAACTAGGAGAGATGGTGTTTTGTGTTGAACTAGGAGAGATGGTGGGGGTGTTGGTGAACTAGGAGAGATGGTGGGGGTGTTGGTGAACTAGGAGAGATGGTGGGGATGTTGGTGAACTTGGAGAGATGATGAGAGTTTTGTTGAATTAGGAGAGATGGTGGTTTTTTTAACTAGGAGAGATGGTGGGGGGATTGTTGAACTAAGATATGGTGGGGGTGTTGGTGAACTAGGAGAGATGGTGGGGATGTTGTTGAACTTGGAGAGATGGTGGGGATGTTGTTGAACTTGGAGAGATGGTGAGGGTGTTGGTGAACTAGGAGAGATGGTGGGGGTGTTGGTGAACTAGGAGAGATGGTGGGGGTGTTGGTGAACTAGGAGAGATGGTGGGGGTGTTGGTGAACTAGGAGAGATGGTGGGGGTGTTGGTTGAACTAGGAGAGATGGTGGGGGTGTTGGTGAAGTAGGAGAGATGGGTAGGGTGTTGTTGAACTAGGAGAGATGGTGGGGGTGTTGTTGACCTAGGAGAGATGGTGGGGGTGTTAAAGTAGGAGAGATGATGGGAGTTTTGTTGAACTAGGAGAGAGGGTGGGGGTGTGGTTGAACTAGGAGAGATGGTGGGGGTGTGGTTGAACTAGGAGAGATGGTGGAGGTGTTGGTGAACTAAGAGATGGTGGGGGTGTTGAACTAAGAGAGATGGTGGGGGTGTTGAACTAGGAGAGATGATGGGAGTTTTTTTGAACTAGGAGAGATGGTGTTTTGTGTTGAACTAGGAGAGATGGTGGGGGTGTTGTTGAACTAGGAGAGATAGTGGGGGTGTTGGTGAACTAGGAGAGATAGTGGGGGTGTTGGTGAACTTGGAGAGATAGTGGGGGTGTTGGTGAACTTGGAGAGATGATGAGTGTTTTGTTGAATTAGGAGAGATGGTATTTTTTTAACTAGGAGAGATGGTGGGGGGGTTGTTGAACTAAGATATGGTGGGGGTGTTATTGAACTAGGAGAGATAGTGGGGGTGTTGGTGAACTAGGAGAGATGGTGGGGATGTTGTTGAACTTGGAGAGATGGTGGGGATGTTGTTGAACTTGGAGAGATGGTGAGGGTGTTGTTGAACTAGGAGAGATGGTGGGGGTGTTGTTGAACTAGGAGAGATGGTGGGGGTGTTGTTGAATTTGGAGAGATGGTGGGGGTGTTGTTGAACTAGGAGAGATGGTGGGGGTGTTGTTGAATTTGGAGAGATGGTGGGGGTGTTGTTGAACTTGGAGAGATGATGGGAGTTTTGTTGAACTTGGAGAGATGATGGGAGTTTTGTTGAACTTGGAGAGAGGATGAGAGTTTTGTTGAATTAAGAGAGATGGTGTTTTTTTTAACTAGGAGAGATGGTGGGGGGTTGTTGAACTATGATATGGTGGGGGTGTTGTTGAACTAGGAGAGATGGTGGGGATGTTGTTGAACTTGGAGAGATGGTGGGGGTGTTGTTGAACTAGGAGAGATGGTGGGGGTGTTGTTGAACTAGGAGAGATGGGTAGGGTGTTGTTGAACTTGGAGAGATGGTGGGGGTGTTGTTGAACTTGGAGAGATGGTGGGGGTGTTGTTGAACTTGGAGAGATGATGGGAGTTTTGTTGAACTTGGAGAGATGGTGGGGGTGTTGTTGAACTTGGAGAGATGGTGGGGGTGTTGTTGAACTTGGAGAGATGGTGGGGGTGTTGTTGAACTAGGAGAGATGGTGGGGGTGTTGTTGAACTAGGAGAGATGGTGGGGTGTTGTTGAACTAGGAGAGATGGTGGGGTGTTGTTGAACTAGGAGAGATGGTGGGGGTGTTGGTGAACTAGGAGAGATGGGTAGGGTGTTGTTGAACTAGGAGAGATGGTGGGGGTGTTGTTGAACTATGAGAGATGGTGGGAGTTTTGTTGAACTTGGAGAGATGGTGGGGGTGTTGTTGAACTTGGAGAGATGGTGGGGGTGTTGTTGAACTAGGAGAGATGGTGGGGGTGTTGTTGAACTAGGAGAGATGGTGGGGGTGTGGTTGAACTAGGAGAGATGGTGGGGGTGTGGTTGAACTAGGAGAGATGGTGGAGGTGTTGGTGAACTAAGATGGTGGGGGTGTTGAACTAGGAGAGATGATGGGAGTTTTTTTGAACTAGGAGAGATGGTGTTTTGTGTTGAACTAGGAGAGATGGTGGGGGTGTTGGTGAACTAGGAGAGATGGTGGGGGTGTTGGTGAACTAGGAGAGATAGTGGGGGTGTTGGTGAACTAGGAGAGATGGTGGGGATGTTGGTGAACTTGGAGAGATGGTGGGGATGTTGTTGAACTTGTAGAGATGGTGAGGGTGTTGTTGAACTAGGAGAGATGGTGGGGGTGTTGTTGAACTAGGAGAGATGGTGGGGGTGTTGTTGAACTAGGAGAGATGGTGGGGGTGTTGGTGAACTAGGAGAGATGGTGGGGGGATTGTTGAACTAAGATATGGTGGGGGTGTTGGTGAACTAGGAGAGATGGTGGGGATGTTGTTGAACTTGGAGAGATGGTGGGGATGTTGTTGAACTTGGAGAGATGGTGAGGGTGTTGTTGAACTAGGAGAGATGGTGGGGTGTTGTTGAACTAGGAGAGATGGTGGGGGTGTTGGTGAACTAGGAGAGATGGTGGGGGTGTTGGTGAACTAGGAGAGATGGTGGGGGTGTTGGTTGAACTAGGAGAGATGGTGGGGGTGTTGGTGAAGTAGGAGAGATGGGTAGGGTGTTGTTGAACTAGGAGAGATGGTGGGGGTGTTGTTGACCTAGGAGAGATGGTGGGGGTGTTAAAGTAGGAGAGATGATGGGAGTTTTGTTGAACTAGGAGAGAGGGTGGGGGTGTGGTTGAACTAGGAGAGATGGTGGGGGTGTGGTTGAACTAGGAGAGATGGTGGAGGTGTTGGTGAACTAAGAGATGGTGGGGGTGTTGAACTAAGAGAGATGGTGGGGGTGTTGAACTAGGAGAGATGATGGGAGTTTTTTTGAACTAGGAGAGATGGTGTTTTGTGTTGAACTAGGAGAGATGGTGGGGGTGTTGTTGAACTAGGAGAGATAGTGGGGGTGTTGGTGAACTAGGAGAGATAGTGGGGGTGTTGGTGAACTTGGAGAGATGGTGGGGGTGTTGGTGAACTAGGAGAGATAGTGGGGGTGTTGGTGAACTTGGAGAGATGATGAGAGTTTTGTTGAATTAGGAGAGATGGTATTTTTTTAACTAGGAGAGATGGTGGGGGGGTTGTTGAACTAAGATATGGTGGGGGTGTTATTGAACTAGGAGAGATGGTGGGGGTGTTGGTGAACTAGGAGAGATGGTGGGGATGTTGTTGAACTTGGAGAGATGGTGGGGATGTTGTTGAACTTGGAGAGATGGTGAGGGTGTTGTTGAACTAGGAGAGATGGTGGGGGTGTTGTTGAACTAGGAGAGATGGTGGGGGTGTTGTTGAATTTGGAGAGATGGTGGGGGTGTTGTTGAACTTGGAGAGATGATGGGAGTTTTGTTGAACTTGGAGAGATGATGGGAGTTTTGTTGAACTTGGAGAGAGGATGAGAGTTTTGTTGAATTAAGAGAGATGGTGTTTTTTTTAACTAGGAGAGATGGTGGGGGGTTGTTGAACTATGATATGGTGGGGGTGTTGTTGAACTAGGAGAGATGGTGGGGATGTTGTTGAACTTGGAGAGATGGTGGGGGTGTTGTTGAACTAGGAGAGATGGTGGGGGTGTTGTTGAACTAGGAGAGATGGGTAGGGTGTTGTTGAACTTGGAGAGATGGTGGGGGTGTTGTTGAACTTGGAGAGATGGTGGGGGTGTTGTTGAACTTGGAGAGATGATGGGAGTTTTGATGAACTTGGAGAGATGATGGGAGTTTTGTTGAACTTGGAGAGATGGTGGGGGTGTTGTTGAACTTGGAGAGATGGTGGGGGTGTTGTTGAACTTGGAGAGATGGTGGGGGTGTTGTTGAACTAGGAGAGATGGTGGGGGTGTTGTTGAACTAGGAGAGATGGTGGGGTGTTGTTGAACTAGGAGAGATGGTGGGGGTGTTGGTGAACTAGGAGAGATGGGTAGGGTGTTGTTGAACTAGGAGAGATAGTGGGGGTGTTGTTGAACTATGAGAGATGGTGGGAGTTTTGTTGAACTTGGAGAGATGGTGGGGGTGTTGTTGAACTTGGAGAGATGGTGGGGGTGTTGTTGAACTAGGAGAGATGGTGGGGGTGTTGTTGAACTAGGAGAGATGGTGGGGGTGTGGTTGAACTAGGAGAGATGGTGGGGGTGTGGTTGAACTAGGAGAGATGGTGGAGGTGTTGGTGAACTAAGATGGTGGGGGTGTTGAACTAGGAGAGATGATGGGAGTTTTTTTGAACTAGGAGAGATGGTGTTTTGTGTTGAACTAGGAGAGATGGTGGGGGTGTTGGTGAACTAGGAGAGATGGTGGGGGTGTTGGTGAACTAGGAGAGATAGTGGGGGTGTTGGTGAACTAGGAGAGATGGTGGGGATGTTGGTGAACTTGGAGAGATGATGAGAGTTTTGTTGAATTAGGAGAGATGGTGTTTTTTTTAACTAGGAGAGATGGTGGGGGGATTGTTGAACTAAGATATGGTGGGGGTGTTGGTGAACTAGGAGAGATGGTGGGGATGTTGTTGAACTTGGAGAGATGGTGGGGATGTTGTTGAACTTGTAGAGATGGTGAGGGTGTTGTTGAACTAGGAGAGATGGTGGGGGTGTTGTTGAACTAGGAGAGATGGTGGGGGTGTTGTTGAACTAGGAGAGATGGTGGGGGTGTTGGTGAACTAGGAGAGATGGTGGGGGTGTTGGTGAACTAGGAGAGATGGTGGGGGTGTTGGTTGAACTTGGAGAGATGGCGGGGGTGTTGGGGAACTAGGAGAGATGTTGGGGGTGTTGGGGAACTAGGAGAGATGGTGGGGGTGTTGGGGAACTAGGAGAGACAGTGGGGGTGTTTGGGAACTAGGAGAGACAGTGGGGGTGTTTGGGAACTAGGAGAGATGGTGGGGGTGTTGGGGAACTAGGAGAGATGGTGGGGGTGTTGTGGAACTAGGAGAGATGGTGGGGGTGTTGTTGAACTAGGAGAGATGGGTAGTGTGTTGTTGAACTAGGAGAGATGGGTAGTGTGTTGTTGAACTTGGAGAGATGGTGGGGGTGTTGTTGAATTTGGAGAGATGGTGGGGGTGTTGTTGAACTTGGAGAGATGATGGGAGTTTTGTTGAACTTGGAGAGATGATGGGAGTTTTGTTGAACTTGGAGAGAGGATGGGAGTTTTGTTGAACTTGGAGAGATGATGGGAGTTTTGTTGAACTTGGAGAGAGGATGAGAGTTTTGTTGAATTAGGAGAGATGGTGTTTTTTTTAACTAGGAGAGATGGTGGGGGGGTTGTTGAACTATGATATGGTGGAGGTGTTATTGAACTAGGAGAGATGGTTGGGGTGTTGTTGAACTAGGAGAGATGGTGGGGATGTTGTTGAACTTGGAGAGATGGTGGGGATGTTGTTGAACTTGGAGAGATGGTGGGGGTGTTGTTGAACTAGGAGAGATGGGTAGGGTGTTGTTGAACTTGGAGAGATGGTGGGGGTGTTGTTGAACTTGGAGAGATGGTGGGGGTGTTGTTGAACTTGGAGAGATGGTGGGGGTGTTGTTGAAATAGGAGAGATGGTGGGGTGTTGTTGAACTAGGAGAGATGGTGGGGGTGTTGGTGATCTAGGAGAGATGGGTGGGGTGTTGTTGAACTAGGAGAGATGGTGGGGGTGTTGGTGAACTAGGAGAGATGGTTAGGGTGTTGTTGAACTAGGAGAGATGGTGGGGGTGTTGTTGAACTTGGAGAGATGGTGGGGGTGTTGTTGAACTTGGAGAGATGGTGGGGGTGTTGTTGAACTTGGAGAGATGATGGGAGTTTTGTTGAACTTGGAGATAGGATGAGAGTTTTGTTGAATTAGGAGAGATGGTGTTTTTTTTAACTAGGAGAGATGGTGGGGGGGTTGTTGAACTAAGATATGGTGGGGGTGTTATTGAACTAGGAGAGATAGTGGGGGTGTTGGTGAACTAGGAGAGATGGTGGGGATGTTGTTGAACTTGGAGAGATGGTGGGGATGTTGTTGAACTTGGAGAGATGGTGAGGGTGTTGTTGAACTAGGAGAGATGGTGGGGGTGTTGTTGAACTAGGAGAGATGGTGTTTTTTTTAACTAGGAGATATGGTGGGGGTGTTGAACTAGGAGAGATGGTGGGGGTGTTGTTGAACTAGGAGAGATGGTGGGGTGTTGTTGAACTAGGAGAGATGGTGGGGGTGTTGGTGAACTAGGAGAGATGGGTAGGGTGTTGTTGAACTAGGAGAGATGGTTAGGGTGTTGTTGAACTAGGAGAGATGGTGGGGGTGTTGTTGAACTAGGAGAGATGGTGGGGGTGTTGTTGAACTAGGAGAGATGGTGGGGGTGTTGTTGAACTAGGAGAGATGGTGGGGGTGTTGTTGAACTTGGAGAGATGGTGGGGGTGTTGGTGAACTAAGAGATGGTGGGGATGTTGAACTAAGAGATGGTGGGGGTGTTGAACTAGGAGAGATGGTGGGGGTGTTGTTGAACTAGGAGAGATGGTGGGGGTGTTGTTGAACTAGGAGAGATGGTGGGGGTGTTGTTGAACTAGGAGAGATGGTGGGGGTGTTGAACTAGGAGAGATGGTGGGGGTGTTGAAGTAGGAGAGATGGTGGGGGTGTTGTTGAACTTGGAGAGATTATGGGAATTTTGTTGCTCTAGGAGAGATGGTGTTTTTTTTAACTAGGAGAGATGGTGTTTTTTGAACTAGGAGAGATGGTGGGGGTGTTGAACTAGGAGAGATGGTGGGGGTCTTGGTGAACTAGGAGAGATGGGTAGGGTGTTGTTGAACTAGGAGAGATGGTGGGGGTGTTGAACTAGGAGAGATGGTGGGGGTGTTGGTGAAATAGGAAAGATGGGTAGGGTGTTGGTGAACTAGGAGAGACGGTGGGGGTGTTGGTGAACTAGGAGAGATGGTGGGGGTGTTGGTGAACTAGGAGAGATGGTGTGGGTGTTGTTGAACTAGGAGAGATGGTGTGGGTGTTGTTGAACTAGGAGAGATGGTGGGGGTGTTGTTGAACTAGGAGAGATGGTGGGGGTGTGGTTGAACTAGGAGAGATGGTGGGGGTGTGGTTGAACTAGGAGAGATGGTGGGGGTGTGGTTGAACTAGGAGAGATGGTGGGGGTGTGGTTGAACTAGGAGAGTTGGTGGGGGTGTGGTTGAACTAGGAGAGATGGTGGGGGTGTGCTTGAACTAGGAGAGATGGGTAGGATGTTGTTGAACTAGGAGAGATGGTGGGGGTGTTGAACTAGGAGAGATGGTGGGGGTGTTGAAGTAGGAGAGATGTCTTTTTTTGTTGAAATAGGAGAGATGGTGGGGGTGTTGAACTAAGAGAGATGGTGGGGGTGTTGAACTAGGAGAGATGGTGGGGGTGTTGACCTAGGAGAGATAGTGGGGGTGTTGTTGAACTAGGAGAGATAGTGGGGGTGTTGTTGAACTAGGAGAGATGGTGGGGGTGTTGTTGAACTAGGAGAGATGGTGGGGGTGTTGTTGAACTAGGAGAGATGGTGGGGGTGTTGTTGAATTAGAAGAGATGGTGTTTTTTTTAACTAGGAGAGATGGTGGGGGGGTTGTTGAACTAAGATATGGTGGGGGTGTTATTGAACTAGTAGAGATAGTGGGGGTGTTGGTGAACTAGGAGAGATAGTGGGGATGTTGTTGAACTAAGATATGGTGGGGGTGTTATTGAACTAGGAGAGATAGTGGGGGTGTTGGTGAACTAGGAGAGATGGTGGGAATGTTGAACTTGGCGAGATGGTGAGGGTGTTGTTGAACTAGGAGAGATGGTGGGGGTGTTGGTGAACTAGGAGAGATGGGTAGGGTGTTGTTGAACTAGGAGAGATGGTGGGGGTGTTGATGAACTAGGAGAGATGGTGGGGGTGTTGTTGAACTAGGCGAGATGGTGGGGGTGTTGTTGAACTTGGAGAGATGGTGGGGGTGTTGGTGAACTAAGAGATGGTGGGGATGTTGAACTTGGAGAGATGGTGGGGGTGTTGAACTAGGAGAGATGGTGGGGGTGTTGTTGAACTAGGAGAGATAGTGGGGGTGTTGTTGAACTAGGAGAGATGGTGGGGGTGTTGAACTAGGAGAGATGGTGGGGGTGTTGAACTAGGAGAGATGGTGGGGGTGTTGGTGAACTAGGAGAGATGGGTAGGGTGTTGTTGAACTAGGAGAGATGGTGGGGGTGTTGAACTAGGAGAGATGGTGGGGGTGTTGAACTAGGAGAGATGGTGGGGGTGTGGTTGAACTAGGAGAGTTGGTGGGAGTGTGGTTGAACTAGGAGAGATGGTGGGGGTGTGCTTGAACTAGGAGAGATGGGTAGGATGTTGTTGAACTAGGAGAGATGGTGGGGGTGTTGTTGAACTAGGAGAGATGGTGGGGGTGTTGAAGTAGGAGAGATGTCTTTTTTTGTTGAAATAGGAGAGATGGTGGGGGTGTTGAACTAAGAGAGATGGTGGGGGTGTTGAACTAGGAGAGATGGTGGGGGTGTTGACCTAGGAGAGATGGTGGGGGTGTTGACCTAGGAGAGATAGTGGGGGTGTTGTTGAACTAGGAGAGATAGTGGGGGTGTTTTTGAACTAGGAGAGATGGTGGGGGTGTTTTTGAACTAGGAGAGATGGTGGGGGTGTTGTTGAATTAGGAGAGATGGTGTTTTTTTTAACTAGGAGAGATGGTGGGGGGGTTGTTGAACTAAGATATGGTGGGGGTGTTATTGAACTAGTAGAGATAGTGGGGGTGTTGGTGAACTAGGAGAGATAGTGGGGATGTTGTTGAACTAAGATATGGTGGGGGTGTTATTGAACTAGGAGAGATAGTGGGGGTGTTGGTGAACTAGGAGAGATGGTGGGGATGTTGTTGAACTAAGATATGGTGGGGGTGTTATTGAACTAGGAGAGATAGTGGGGGTGTTGGTGAACTAGGAGAGATGGTGGGGATGTTGAACTTGGCGAGATGGTGAGGGTGTTGTTGAACTAGGAGAGATGGTGAGGGTGTTGTTGAACTAGGAGAGATGGTGGGGGTGTTGGTGAACTAGGAGAGATGGTGGGGATGTTGAACTTGGCGAGATGGTGAGGGTGTTGTTGAACTAGGAGAGATGGTGAGGGTGTTGTTGAACTAGGAGAGATGGTGAGGGTGTTGTTGAACTAGGAGAGATGGTGAGGGTGTTGATGAACTAGGAGAGATGGTGGGGGTGTTGTTGAACTAGGAGAGATGGTGTTTTTTTGAACTAGGAGAGATGGTGGGGGTGTTGTTGAACTAGGAGAGATGGTGGGGGTGTTGTTGAACTAGGAGAGATGGTGGGGGTGTTGGTGAACTAGGAGAGATGGGTAGGGTGTTGTTGAACTAGGAGAGATGGTGGCTGTGTTGTTGAACTAGGAGAGATGGTGAGGGTGTTGTTGAACTAGGAGAGATGGTGAGGGTGTTGTTGAACTAGGAGAGATGGTGGGGGTGTTGTTGAACTAGGAGAGATGGTGAGGGTGTTGTTGAACTAGGAGAGATGGTGAGGGTGTTGTTGAACTAGGAGAGATGGTGGGGGTGTTGTTGAACTAGGAGAGATGGTGAGGGTGTTGTTGAACTAGGAGAGATGGTGAGGGTGTTGTTGAACTAGGAGAGATGGTGAGGGTGTTGTTGAACTAGGAGAGATGGTGAGGGTGTTGTTGAACTAGGAGAGATGGTGAGGGTGGTGTTGAACTAGGAGAGATGGTGAGGGTGGTGTTGAACTAGGAGAGATGGTGAGGGTGTTGTTGAACTAGGAGAGATGGTGAGGGTGTTGTTGAACTAGGAGAGATGGTGAGGGTGTTGTTGAACTAGGAGAGATGGTGGGGATGTTGTTGAACTTGGAGAGATGGTGGGGGTGTTGTTGAAGTAGGAGAGATGGTGTTTTTTTGAACTAGGAGAGATGGTGGGGGTGTTGTTGAACTAGGAGAGATGGTGGGGGTGTTGTTGAACTAGGAGAGATGGTGGGGGTGTTGAACTAGGAGAGATGGTGGGGGTGTTGTTGAACTAGGAGAGATGGGTAGGGTGTTGTTGAACTAGGAAAGATGGGTAGGGTGTTATTGAACTAGGAGAGATAGTGGGGGTGTTGTTGAACTAAGATATGGTGGGGATGTTGTTGAACTAAGATATGGTGGGGGTGTTGGTGAACTAGGAGAGATAGTGGGGGTGTTGGTGAACTAGGAGAGATTGTGTTTTTTTGAACTAGGAGAGATGGTGGGGGTGTTGTTGAACTAAGATATGGTGGGGGTGTTATTGAACTAGTAGAGATAGTGGGGGTGTTGGTGAACTAGGAGAGATAGTGGGGATGTTGTTGAACTAAGATATGGTGGGGGTGTTATTGAACTAGGAGAGATAGTGGGGGTGTTGGTGAACTAGGAGAGATGGTGGGGATGTTGTTGAACTAAGATATGGTGGGGGTGTTATTGAACTAGGAGAGATAGTGGGGGTGTTGGTGAACTAGGAGAGATGGTGGGGATGTTGAACTTGGCGAGATGGTGAGGGTGTTGTTGAACTAGGAGAGATGGTGAGGGTGTTGTTGAACTAGGAGAGATGGTGAGGGTGTTGTTGAACTAGGAGAGATGGTGAGGGTGTTGATGAACTAGGAGAGATGGTGGGGGTGTTGTTGAACTAGGAGAGATGGTGTTTTTTTGAACTAGGAGAGATGGTGGGGGTGTTGTTGAACTAGGAGAGATGGTGAGGGTGTTGTTGAACTAGGAGAGATGGTGAGGGTGTTGTTGAACTAGGAGAGATGGTGGGGGTGTTGTTGAACTAGGAGAGATGGTGAGGGTGTTGTTGAACTAGGAGAGATGGTGAGGGTGTTGTTGAACTAGGAGAGATGGTGAGGGTGTTGTTGAACTAGGAGAGATGGTGAGGGTGGTGTTGAACTAGGAGAGATGGTGAGGGTGTTTTTGAACTAGGAGAGATGGTCAGGGTGTTGTTGAACTAGGAGAGATGGTGAGGGTGGTGTTGAACTAGGAGAGATGGTGAGGGTGTTGTTGAACTAGGAGAGATGGTGAGGGTGTTGTTGAACTAGGAGAGATGGTGAGGGTGTTGTTGAACTAGGAGAGATGGTGAGGGTGTTGTTGAACTAGGAGAGATGGTGGGGATGTTGTTGAACTTGGAGAGATGGTGGGGGTGTTGTTGAAGTAGGAGAGATGGTGTTTTTTTGAACTAGGAGAGATGGTGGGGGTGTTGTTGAACTAGGAGAGATGGTGGGGGTGTTGAACTAGGAGAGATGGTGGGGGTGTTGTTGAACTAGGAGAGATGGGTAGGGTGTTGTTGAACTAGGAAAGATGGGTAGGGTGTTATTGAACTAGGAGAGATAGTGGGGGTGTTGTTGAACTAAGATATGGTGGGGATGTTGTTGAACTAAGATATGGTGGGGGTGTTGGTGAACTAGGAGAGATAGTGGGGGTGTTGGTGAACTAGGAGAGATTGTGTTTTTTTGAACTAGGAGAGATGGTGGGGGTGTTGTTGAACTAGGAGAGATGGTGGGGGTGTTGTTGAACTAGGAGAGATGGTGGGGGTGTTGGTGAACTAGGAGAGATGGGTAGGGTGTTGTTGAACTAGGAGAGATGGGTAGGGTGTTGTTGAACTAGGAGAGATGGTGGGGGTGTTGTTGAAGTAGGAGAGATGGTGTTTTTTTTAACTAGGAGAGATGGTGGGGGTGTTGTTGAACTAGGAGAGATGGTGGGGGTGTTGGTGAACTAGGAGAGATGGTGGGGGTGTTGAACTAGGAGAGATGGTGGGGGTGTTGTTGAACTAGGAGAGATGGGTAGGGTGTTGTTGAACTAGGAAAGATGGGTAGGGTGTTATTGAACTAGGAGAGATAGTGGGGGTGTTGTTGAACTAAGATATGGTGGGGATGTTGTTGAACTAAGATATGGTGGGGGTGTTGGTGAACTAGGAGAGATAGTGGGGGTGTTGGTGAACTAGGAGAGATTGTGTTTTTTTGAACTAGGAGATATGGTGGGGGTGTTGTTGAACTAGGAGAGATGGTGGGGGTGTTGTTGAACTAGGAGAGATGGTGGGGGTGTTGGTGAACTAGGAGAGATGGGTAGGGTGTTGTTGAACTAGGAGAGATGGGTAGGGTGTTGTTGAACTAGGAGAGATGGGTAGGATGTTGTTGAACTAGGAGAGATGGTGGGGGTGTTGTTGAACTAGGAGAGATGGGTAAGGTGTTGTTGAACTAGGAGAGATGGTGGGCGTGTTGTTGAAGTAGGAGAGATGGTGTTTTTTTGAACTAGGAGAGATGGTGGGGGTGTTGGTGAACTAGGAGAGATGGTGTTTTTTTGAACTAGGAGAGATGGTGGGGGTGTTGGTGAACTAGGAGAGATGGTGGGGGTGTTGGTGAACTAGGAGAGATGGTGGGGGTGTTGGTGAACTAGGAGAGATGGGTAGGGTGTTGTTGAACTAGGAGAGATGGTGGTGGTGTTGAACTAGGAGAGATGGTGGGGGTGTTGGTGAACTAGGAGAGATGGTGTTTTTTTGAACTAGGAGAGATGGTGGGGGTGTTGTTGAACTAGGAGAGATGGGTAGGGTGTTGTTGAACTAGGAAAGATGGGTAGGGTGTTGGTGAACTCGGAGAGATGGGTAGGGTGTTATTGAACTAGGAGAGATAGTGGGGGTGTTGTTGAACTAAGATATGGTGGGGATGTTGTTGAACTAAGATATGGTGGGGGTGTTGGTGAACTAGGAGAGATAGTGTTGGTGAACTAGGAGAGATTGTGTTTTTTTGAACTAGGAGAGATGGGTAGGGTGTTGTTGAACTAGGAGAGATGGGTAGGATGTTGTTGAACTAGGAGAGATGGTGGGGGTGTTGTTGAACTAGGAAAGATGGGTAGGGTGTTGTTGAACTAGGAGAGATGGTGGGGGTGTTGTTGAAGTAGGAGAGATGGTGTTTTTTGAACTAGGAGAGATGGTGTGGGTGTTGTTGAACTAGGAGAGATGGTGTGGGTGTTGTTGAACTAGGAGAGATGGTGGGGGTGTTGTTGAACTAGGAGAGATGGTGGGGGTGTGGTTGAACTAGGAGAGATGGTGGGGGTGTGGTTGAACTAGGAGAGATGGTGGGGGTGTGGTTGAACTAGGAGAGATGGTGGGGGTGTGGTTGAACTAGGAGAGATGGTGGGGGTGTGGTTGAACTAGGAGAGATGGTGGGGGTGTGGTTGAACTAGGAGAGTTGGTGGGGGTGTTGGTGAACTAGGAGAGATGGTGGGGATGTTGTTGAACTAAGATATGGTGGGGGTGTTATTGAACTAGGAGAGATAGTGGGGGTGTTGGTGAACTAGGAGAGATGGTGGGGATGTTGAACTTGGCGAGATGGTGAGGGTGTTGTTGAACTAGGAGAGATGGTGAGGGTGTTGTTGAACTAGGAGAGATGGTGGGGGTGTTGGTGAACTAGGAGAGATGGTGGGGATGTTGAACTTGGCGAGATGGTGAGGGTGTTGTTGAACTAGGAGAGATGGTGAGGGTGTTGTTGAACTAGGAGAGATGGTGAGGGTGTTGTTGAACTAGGAGAGATGGTGACGGTGTTGATGAACTAGGAGAGATGGTGGGGGTGTTGTTGAACTAGGAGAGATGGTGTTTTTTTGAACTAGGAGAGATGGTGGGGGTGTTGAACTAGGAGAGATGGTGGGGGTGTTGTTGAACTAGGAGAGATGGTGGGGGTGTTGGTGAACTAGGAGAGATGGGTAGGGTGTTGTTGAACTAGGAGAGATGGGTAGGGTGTTGTTGAACTAGGAGAGATGGTGGCTGTGTTGTTGAACTAGGAGAGATGGTGAGGGTGTTGTTGAACTAGGAGAGATGGTGAGGGTGTTGTTGAACTAGGAGAGATGGTGGGGGTGTTGTTGAACTAGGAGAGATGGTGAGGGTGTTGTTGAACTAGGAGAGATGGTGAGGGTGTTGTTGAACTAGGAGAGATGGTGAGGGTGTTGTTGAACTAGGAGAGATGGTGAGGGTGGTGTTGAACTAGGAGAGATGGTGAGGGTGTTGTTGAACTAGGAGAGATGGTGAGGGTGTTGTTGAACTAGGAGAGATGGTGAGGGTGTTGTTGAACTAGGAGAGATGGTGAGGGTGTTGTTGAACTAGGAGAGATGGTGGGGATGTTGTTGAACTTGGAGAGATGGTGGGGGTGTTGTTGAAGTAGGAGAGATGGTGTTTTTTTGAACTAGGAGAGATGGTGGGGGTGTTGAACTAGGAGAGATGGTGGGGGTGTTGAACTAGGAGAGATGGTGGGGGTGTTGTTGAACTAGGAGAGATGGGTAGGGTGTTGTTGAACTAGGAAAGATGGGTAGGGTGTTATTGAACTAGGAGAGATAGTGGGGGTGTTGTTGAACTAAGATATGGTGGGGATGTTGTTGAACTAAGATATGGTGGGGGTGTTGGTGAACTAGGAGAGATAGTGGGGGTGTTGGTGAACTAGGAGAGATTGTGTTTTTTTGAACTAGGAGAGATGGTGGGGGTGTTGTTGAACTAGGAGAGATGGTGGGGGTGTTGTTGAACTAGGAGAGATGGTGGGGGTGTTGGTGAACTAGGAGAGATGGGTAGGGTGTTGTTGAACTAGGAGAGATAGGTAGGGTGTTGTTGAACTAGGAGAGATGGGTAGGATGTTGTTGAACTAGGAGAGATGGTGGGGGTGTTGTTGAACTAGGAGAGATGGGTAGGGTGTTGTTGAACTAGGAGAGATGGTGGGGGTGTTGTTGAAGTAGGAGAGATGGTGTTTTTTTGAACTAGGAGAGATGGTGGGGGTGTTGTTGAACTAGGAGAGATGGTGGGGGTGTTGGTGAACTAGGAGAGATGGTGGGGGTGTTGAACTAGGAGAGATGGTGGGGGTGTTGTTGAACTAGGAGAGATGGGTAGGGTGTTGTTGAACTAGGAAAGATGGGTAGGGTGTTATTGAACTAGGAGAGATAGTGGGGGTGTTGTTGAACTAAGATATGGTGGGGATGTTGTTGAACTAAGATATGGTGGGGGTGTTGGTGAACTAGGAGAGATAGTGGGGGTGTTGGTGAACTAGGAGAGATTGTGTTTTTTTGAACTAGGAGAGATGGTGGGGGTGTTGTTGAACTAGGAGAGATGGTGGGGGTGTTGTTGAACTAGGAGAGATGGTGGGGGTGTTGGTGAACTAGGAGAGATGGGTAGGGTGTTGTTGAACTAGGAGAGATGGGTAGGGTGTTGTTGAACTAGGAGAGATGGGTAGGATGTTGTTGAACTAGGAGAGATGGTGGGGGTGTTGTTGAACTAGGAGAGATGGGTAGGGTGTTGTTGAACTAGGAGAGATGGTGGGGGTGTTGTTGAAGTAGGAGAGATGGTGTTTTTTTGAACTAGGAGAGATGGTGGGGGTGTTGTTGAACTAGGAGAGATGGTGGGGGTGTTGGTGAACTAGGAGAGATGGTGTTTTTTTGAACTAGGAGAGATGGTGGGGGTGTTGTTGAACTAGGAGAGATGGTGGGGGTGTTGGTGAACTAGGAGAGATGGTGGGGGTGTTGGTGAACTAGGAGAGATGGGTAGGGTGTTGTTGAACTAGGAGAGATGGTGGGGGTGTTGAACTAGGAGAGATGGTGGGGGTGTTGGTGAACTAGGAGAGATGGTGTTTTTTTGAACTAGGATAGATGGTGGGGGTGTTGTTGAACTAGGAGAGATGGGTAGGGTGTTGTTGAACTAGGAAAGATGGGTAGGGTGTTGGTGAACTCGGAGAGATGGGTAGGGTGTTATTGAACTAGGAGAGATAGTGGGGGTGTTGTTGAACTAAGATATGGTGGGGATGTTGTTGAACTAAGATATGGTGGGGGTGTTGGTGAACTAGGAGAGATAGTGGGGGTGTTGGTGAACTAGGAGAGATTGTGTTTTTTTGAACTAGGAGAGATGGTGGGGGTGTTGTTGAACTAGGAGAGATGGTGGGGGTGTTGTTGAACTAGGAGAGATGGTGGGGGTGTTGGTGAACTAGGAGAGATGGGTAGGGTGTTGTTGAACTAGGAGAGATGGGTAGGGTGTTGTTGAACTAGGAGAGATGGGTAGGATGTTGTTGAACTAGGAGAGATGGTGGGGGTGTTGTTGAACTAGGAAAGATGGGTAGGGTGTTGTTGAACTAGGAGAGATGGTGGGGGTGTTGTTGAAGTAGGAGAGATGGTGTTTTTTTGAACTAGGAGAGATGGTGGGGGTGTTGTTGAACTAGGAGAGATGGTGGGGGTGTTGGTGAACTAGGAGAGATGGTGGGGGTGTTGAACTAGGAGAGATGGTGGGGGTGTTGTTGAACTAGGAGAGATGGGTAGGGTGTTGTTGAACTAGGAAAGATGGGTAGGGTGTTATTGAACTAGGAGAGATAGTGGGGGTGTTGTTGAACTAAGATATGGTGGGGATGTTGTTGAACTAAGATATGGTGGGGGTGTTGGTGAACTAGGAGAGATAGTGGGGGTGTTGGTGAACTAGGAGAGATTGTGTTTTTTTGAACTAGGAGAGATGGTGGGGGTGTTGTTGAACTAGGAGAGATGGTGGGGGTGTTGTTGAACTAGGAGAGATGGTGGGGGTGTTGGTGAACTAGGAGAGATGGGTAGGGTGTTGTTGAACTAGGAGAGATGGGTAGGGTGTTGTTGAACTAGGAGAGATGGGTAGGATGTTGTTGAACTAGGAGAGATGGTGGGGGTGTTGTTGAACTAGGAGAGATGGGTAGGGTGTTGTTGAACTAGGAGAGATGGTGGGGGTGTTGTTGAAGTAGGAGAGATGGTGTTTTTTTGAACTAGGAGAGATGGTGGGGGTGTTGTTGAACTAGGAGAGATGGTGGGGGTGTTGGTGAACTAGGAGAGATGGTGTTTTTTTGAACTAGGAGAGATGGTGGGGGTGTTGTTGAACTAGGAGAGATGGTGGGGGTGTTGGTGAACTAGGAGAGATGGTGGGGGTGTTGGTGAACTAGGAGAGATGGGTAGGGTGTTGTTGAACTAGGAGAGATGGTGGGGGTGTTGAACTAGGAGAGATGGTGGGGGTGTTGGTGAACTAGGAGAGATGGTGTTTTTTTGAACTAGGATAGATGGTGGGGGTGTTGTTGAACTAGGAGAGATGGGTAGGGTGTTGTTGAACTAGGAAAGATGGGTAGGGTGTTGGTGAACTCGGAGAGATGGGTAGGGTGTTATTGAACTAGGAGAGATAGTGGGGGTGTTGTTGAACTAAGATATGGTGGGGATGTTGTTGAACTAAGATATGGTGGGGGTGTTGGTGAACTAGGAGAGATAGTGGGGGTGTTGGTGAACTAGGAGAGATTGTGTTTTTTTGAACTAGGAGAGATGGTGGGGGTGTTGTTGAACTAGGAGAGATGGTGGGGGTGTGGTTGAACTAGGAGAGATGGTGGGGGTGTGGTTGAACTAGGAGAGATGGTGGGGGTGTGGTTGAACTAGGAGAGATGGTGGGGGTGTGGTTGAACTAGGAGAGATGGTGGGGGTGTGGTTGAACTAGGAGAGATGGTGGGGGTGTGGTTGAACTAGGAGAGATGGTGGGGGTGTGGTTGAACTAGGAGAGATGGTGGGGGTGTGGTTGAACTAGGAGAGATGGTGGGGGTGTGGTTGAACTAGGAGAGTTGGTGGGGGTGTGGTTGAACTAGGAGAGATGGTGGGGGTGTGCTTGAACTAGGAGAGATGGTGGGGGTGTTGAAGTAGGAGAGATGTCTTTTTTTGTTGAAATAGGAGAGATGGTGGGGGTGTTGAACTAGGAGAGATGGTGGGGGTGTTGACCTAGGAGAGATAGTGGGGGTGTTGTTGAACTAGGAGAGATAGTGGGGGTGTTGTTGAACTAGGAGAGATGGTGAGGGTGTTGTTGAATTAGGAGAGATGGTGTTTTTTTTAACTAGGAGAGATGGTGGGGGGGTTGTTGAACTAAGATATGTTGGGGGTGTTATTGAACTAGTAGAGATAGTGGGGGTGTTGGTGAACTAGGAGAGATAGTGGGGATGTTGTTGAACTAAGATATGGTGGGGGTGTTATTGAACTAGGAGAGATAGTGGGGGTGTTGGTGAACTAGGAGAGATGGTGGGGATGTTGTTGAACTATGATATGGTGGGGGTGTTATTGAACTAGGAGAGATAGTGGGGGTGTTGGTGAACTAGGAGAGATGGTGGGGATGTTGAACTTGGCGAGATGGTGAGGGTGTTGTTGAACTAGGAGAGATGGTGAGGGTGTTGTTGAACTAGGAGAGATGGTGGGGGTGTTGGTGAACTAGGAGAGATGGTGGGGATGTTGAACTTGGCGAGATGGTGAGGGTGTTGTTGAACTAGGAGAGATGGTGAGGGTGTTGTTGAACTAGGAGAGATGGTGAGGGTGTTGTTGAACTAGGAGAGATGGTGAGGGTGTTGTTGAACTAGGAGAGATGGTGGGGGTGTTGTTGAACTAGGAGAGATGGTGTTTTTTTGAACTAGGAGAGATGGTGGGGGTGTTGTTGAACTAGGAGAGATGGTGGGGGTGTTGTTGAACTAGGAGAGATGGTGGGGGTGTTGGTGAACTAGGAGAGATGGGTAGGGTGTTGTTGAACTAGGAGAGATGGGTAGGGTGTTGTTGAACTAGGAGAGATGGTGGCTGTGTTGTTGAACTAGGAGAGATGGTGAGGGTGTTGTTGAACTAGGAGAGATGGTGAGGGTGTTGTTGAACTAGGAGAGATGGTGGGGGTGTTGTTGAACTAGGAGAGATGGTGAGGGTGTTGTTGAACTAGGAGAGATGGTGAGGGTGTTGTTGAACTAGGAGAGATGGTGAGGGTGTTGTTGAACTAGGAGAGATGGTGAGGGTGGTGTTGAACTAGGAGAGATGGTGAGGGTGTTGTTGAACTAGGAGAGATGGTGAGGGTGTTGTTGAACTAGGAGAGATGGTGAGGGTGTTGTTGAACTAGGAGAGATGGTGGGGATGTTGTTGAACTTGGAGAGATGGTGGGGGTTTTGTTGAAGTAGGAGATATGGTGTTTTTTTTAACTAGGAGAGATGGTGGGGGTGTTGTTGAACTAGGAGAGATGGTGGGGGTGTTGAACTAGGAGAGATGGTGGGGGTGTTGTTGAACTAGGAGAGATGGGTAGGGTGTTGTTGAACTAGGAAAGATGGGTAGGGTGTTATTGAACTAGGAGAGATAGTGGGGGTGTTGTTGAACTAAGATATGGTGGGGATGTTGTTGAACTAAGATATGGTGGGGGTGTTGGTGAACTAGGAGAGATAGTGGGGGTGTTGGTGAACTAGGAGAGATTGTGTTTTTTTGAACTAGGAGAGATGGTGGGGGTGTTGTTGAACTAGGAGAGATGGTGGGGGTGTTGTTGAACTAGGAGAGATGGGTAGGGTGTTGTTGAACTAGGAGAGATGGGTAGGGTGTTGTTGAACTAGGAGAGATGGGTAGGATGTTGTTGAACTAGGAGAGATGGTGGGGGTGTTGTTGAACTAGGAGAGATGGGTAGGGTGTTGTTGAACTAGGAGAGATGGTGGGGGTGTTGTTGAAGTAGGAGAGATGGTGTTTTTTTGAACTAGGAGAGATGGTGGGGGTGTTGTTGAACTAGGAGAGATGGTGGGGGTGTTGTTGAACTAGGAGAGATGGTGGGGGTGTTGGTGAACTAGGAGAGATGGTGGGGGTGTTGGTGAACTAGGAGAGATGGGTAGGGTGTTGTTGAACTAGGAGAGATGGTGGGGGTGGTGAACTAGGAGAGATGGGTAGGGTGTTGTTGAACTAGGAGAGATGGGTAGGGTGTTGTTGAACTAGGAGAGATGGTGGCTGTGTTGTTGAACTAGGAGAGATGGTGAGGGTGTTGTTGAACTAGGAGAGATGGTGAGGGTGTTGTTGAACTAGGAGAGATGGTGGGGGTGTTGTTGAACTAGGAGAGATGGTGAGGGTGTTGTTGAACTAGGAGAGATGGTGAGGGTGTTGTTGAACTAGGAGAGATGGTGAGGGTGTTGTTGAACTAGGAGAGATGGTGAGGGTGGTGTTGAACTAGGAGAGATGGTGAGGGTGTTGTTGAACTAGGAGAGATGGTGAGGGTGTTGTTGAACTAGGAGAGATGGTGAGGGTGTTGTTGAACTAGGAGAGATGGTGGGGATGTTGTTGAACTTGGAGAGATGGTGGGGGTTTTGTTGAAGTAGGAGATATGGTGTTTTTTTTAACTAGGAGAGATGGTGGGGGTGTTGTTGAACTAGGAGAGATGGTGGGGGTGTTGAACTAGGAGAGATGGTGGGGGTGTTGTTGAACTAGGAGAGATGGGTAGGGTGTTGTTGAACTAGGAAAGATGGGTAGGGTGTTATTGAACTAGGAGAGATAGTGGGGGTGTTGTTGAACTAAGATATGGTGGGGATGTTGTTGAACTAAGATATGGTGGGGGTGTTGGTGAACTAGGAGAGATAGTGGGGGTGTTGGTGAACTAGGAGAGATTGTGTTTTTTTGAACTAGGAGAGATGGTGGGGGTGTTGTTGAACTAGGAGAGATGGTGGGGGTGTTGTTGAACTAGGAGAGATGGGTAGGGTGTTGTTGAACTAGGAGAGATGGGTAGGGTGTTGTTGAACTAGGAGAGATGGGTAGGATGTTGTTGAACTAGGAGAGATGGTGGGGGTGTTGTTGAACTAGGAGAGATGGGTAGGGTGTTGTTGAACTAGGAGAGATGGTGGGGGTGTTGTTGAAGTAGGAGAGATGGTGTTTTTTTGAACTAGGAGAGATGGTGGGGGTGTTGTTGAACTAGGAGAGATGGTGGGGGTGTTGTTGAACTAGGAGAGATGGTGGGGGTGTTGGTGAACTAGGAGAGATGGTGGGGGTGTTGGTGAACTAGGAGAGATGGGTAGGGTGTTGTTGAACTAGGAGAGATGGTGGGGGTGGTGAACTAGGAGAGATGGGTAGGGTGTTGTTGAACTAGGAGAGATGGGTAGGGTGTTGTTGAACTAGGAGAGATGGTGGCTGTGTTGTTGAACTAGGAGAGATGGTGAGGGTGTTGTTGAACTAGGAGAGATGGTGAGGGTGTTGTTGAACTAGGAGAGATGGTGGGGGTGTTGTTGAACTAGGAGAGATGGTGAGGGTGTTGTTGAACTAGGAGAGATGGTGAGGGTGTTGTTGAACTAGGAGAGATGGTGAGGGTGTTGTTGAACTAGGAGAGATGGTGAGGGTGGTGTTGAACTAGGAGAGATGGTGAGGGTGTTGTTGAACTAGGAGAGATGGTGAGGGTGTTGTTGAACTAGGAGAGATGGTGAGGGTGTTGTTGAACTAGGAGAGATGGTGGGGATGTTGTTGAACTTGGAGAGATGGTGGGGGTTTTGTTGAAGTAGGAGATATGGTGTTTTTTTTAACTAGGAGAGATGGTGGGGGTGTTGTTGAACTAGGAGAGATGGTGGGGGTGTTGAACTAGGAGAGATGGTGGGGGTGTTGTTGAACTAGGAGAGATGGGTAGGGTGTTGTTGAACTAGGAAAGATGGGTAGGGTGTTATTGAACTAGGAGAGATAGTGGGGGTGTTGTTGAACTAAGATATGGTGGGGATGTTGTTGAACTAAGATATGGTGGGGGTGTTGGTGAACTAGGAGAGATAGTGGGGGTGTTGGTGAACTAGGAGAGATTGTGTTTTTTTGAACTAGGAGAGATGGTGGGGGTGTTGTTGAACTAGGAGAGATGGTGGGGGTGTTGTTGAACTAGGAGAGATGGGTAGGGTGTTGTTGAACTAGGAGAGATGGGTAGGGTGTTGTTGAACTAGGAGAGATGGGTAGGATGTTGTTGAACTAGGAGAGATGGTGGGGGTGTTGTTGAACTAGGAGAGATGGGTAGGGTGTTGTTGAACTAGGAGAGATGGTGGGGGTGTTGTTGAAGTAGGAGAGATGGTGTTTTTTTGAACTAGGAGAGATGGTGGGGGTGTTGTTGAACTAGGAGAGATGGTGGGGGTGTTGTTGAACTAGGAGAGATGGTGGGGGTGTTGGTGAACTAGGAGAGATGGTGGGGGTGTTGGTGAACTAGGAGAGATGGGTAGGGTGTTGTTGAACTAGGAGAGATGGTGGGGGTGTTGAACTAGGAGAGATGGTGGGGGTGTTGGTGAACTAGGAGAGATGGTGTTTTTTTGAACTAGGAGAGATGGTGGGGGTGTTGTTGAACTAGGAGAGATGGGTAGGGTGTTGTTGAACTAGGAGAGATGGTGGGAGTGTTGAACTAGGAGAGATGGTGGGGGTGTTGTTGAACTAGGAGAGATGGGTAGGGTGTTGTTGAACTAGGAAAGATGGGTAGGGTGTTGGTGAACTAGGAGAGATGGGTAGGGTGTTATTGAACTAGGAGAGATAGTGGGGGTGTTGTTGAACTAAGATATGGTGGGGATGTTGTTGAACTAAGATATGGTGGGGGTGTTGGTGAACTAGGAGAGATAGTGGGGGTGTTGGTGAACTAGGAGAGATTGTGTTTTTTTGAACTAGGAGAGATGGTGGGGGTGTTGTTGAACTAGGAGAGATGGTGGGGGTGTTGTTGAACTAGGAGAGATGGTGGGGGTGTTGAACTAGGAGAGATGGTGGGGG
Organism: Oncorhynchus mykiss; assembly: GCF_057628025.1. Lineage (NCBI taxonomy): Eukaryota > Metazoa > Chordata > Actinopteri > Salmoniformes > Salmonidae > Oncorhynchus > Oncorhynchus mykiss. The sequence continues at coordinate 85,107,648 of NC_143028.1, forward strand.
TGTTGGTGAACTAGGAGAGATGGGTAGGGTGTTGTTGAACTAGGAGAGATGGGTAGGGTGTTGTTGAACTAGGAGAGATGGGTAGGATGTTGTTGAACTAGGAGAGATGGTGGGGGTGTTGAACTAGGAGAGATGGGTAGGGTGTTGTTGAACTAGGAGAGATGGTGGGGGTGTTGTTGAAGTAGGAGAGATGGTGTTTTTTTGAACTAGGAGAGATGGTGGGGGTGTTGTTGAACTAGGAGAGATGGTGGGGGTGTTGGTGAACTAGGAGAGATGGTGGGGGTGTTGGTGAACTAGGAGAGATGGGTAGGGTGTTGTTGAACTAGGAGAGATGGTGGGGGTGTTGAACTAGGAGAGATGGTGGGGGTGTTGGTGAACTAGGAGAGATGTGTAGGGTGTTGTTGAACTAGGAGAGATGGGTAGGGTGTTGTTGAACTAGGAGAGATGGGTAGGGTGTTGTTGAACTAGGAGAGATGGGTAGGATGTTGTTGAACTAGGAGAGATGGTGGGGGTGTTGTTGAACTAGGAGAGATGGGTAGGGTGTTGGTGAACTAGGAGAGATGGGTAGGGTGTTGTTGAACTAGGAGAGACGGTGAGGGTGTTGTTGAACTAGGAGAGACGGTGGGGGTGTTGTTGAACTAGGAGAGATGGTGGGGGTGTTGTTGAACTAGGAGAGATGGTGGGGGTGTTGGTGAACTAGGAGAGATGGTGGGGGTGTTGTTGAACTTGGAGAGATAATGGGAATTTTGTTGAACTACGAGAGAGGGTGAGAGTTTTGTTGAATTAGGAGAGATGGTGTTTTTTTTAACTAGGAGAGATGGTGGGGATGTTGTTGAACTTGGAGAGATGGTGAGGGTGTTGTTGAACTAGGAGAGATGGTGTTTTTTTTAACTAGGAGAGATGGTGGGGGTGTTGTTGAACTAGGAGAGATGGTGGGGGTGTTGTTGAACTAGGAGAGATGGGTAGGGTGTTGTTGAACTAGGAGAGATGGTGGGGGTGTTGGTGAACTAGGAGAGATGGTGGGGATGTTGTTGAACTTGGAGAGATGGTGAGGGTGTTGTTGAACTAGGAGAGATGGTGGGGGTGTTGTTGAACTAGGAGAGATGTTGTTTTTTTTTTAACTAGGAGAGATGGTGGGGGTGTTGTTGAACTAGGAGAGATGGTGGGGGTGTTGTTGAACTAGGAGAGATGGGTAGGGTGCTGTTGAACTAGGAGAGATGGTGGGGGTGTTGTTGAACTAGGAGAGAGGGTGTTTTTTTTAACTAGGAGAGATGGTGGGGATGTTGTTGAACTTGGAGAGATGGTGAGGGTGTTGTTGAACTAGGAGAGATGGTGGGGGTGTTGTTGAACTAGGAGAGAGGTTGTTTTTTTTGTTGAACTAGGAGAGAGGGTGGGGGTGTTGATCTAGGAGAGATGGTGGTGGTGTGGTTGAACTAGGAGAGATGATGGGGGTGTTGTTGAACTAGGAGAGATGGTGGGGGTGTTGTTGAACTAGGAGAGATGGGTGGGGGTGTTGTTGAACTAGGAGAGATGGGTAGGGGTGTTGTTGAACTAGGAGAGATGGTGGGGGCGTTGTTGAACTAGGAGAGATGGTGGGGGGGTTGTTGAACTAAGATATGGTGGGGGTGTTATTGAACTAGGAGAGATGGTCGGGGTGTTGTTGAATTAGGTGAGATGGTGGGGGTGTTGGTGAACTAGGAGAGATGGGTAGGGTGGTGTTGAACTAGGAGAGATGGTGGGGGTGTTGAACTAGGAGAGATGGTGGGGGTGTTGAACTAGGAGAGATGGTGGGGGTGTTGAACTAGGAGAGATGGTGGGGGTGTTGTTGAACTAGGAGAGATGGGTAGGGTGTTGTTGAACTAGGAGAGATGGTGGGGGTGTTGGTGAACTAGGGGAGATGGTGGGGGTGTGGTTGAACTAGGAGAGATGGTGGGGGTATGCTTGAACTAGGAGAGATGGGTAGGGTGTTGTTGAACTAGGAGAGATGGTGGGGTGATGTTGAACTAGGAGAGATGGTGGGGGTGTTGAAGTAGGAGAGAGTTTTTTTTTTTGTTGAACTAGGAGAGAGGGTGGGGGTGTTGTTGAACTAGGAGAGATGGTGGGGGTGTTGTTGAACTAGGAGAGATGGTGGGGGTGTTGTTGAACTAGGAGAGATGGTGGGGGTGTTTTTGAACTAGGAGAGATGATGGGGGTGTTGTTGAACTAGGAGAGAAGGTGGGGGTGTTGTTGAACTAGTAGAGATGGTGTGGGTGTTGGTGAACTAGGAGAGATTGTGGGGGTGTTGGTGAACTAGGAGAGATGGTGGGGGTGTTGGTGAACTAGGAGAGATGGTGGGGGTGTTGGTGAACTAGGCGAGATGGTGGGGGTGTTGGGGAACTAGGAGAGATGGTTGGGGTGTTGGGGTACTAGGAGAGATGGGTAGGGTGTTGTTGAACTAGGAGAGATGGTGTTTTTTTTAACTATGAGAGACGGTGGAGGTGTTGGTGAACTAGGAGAGATGGGTAGTGTGTTGTTGAACTTGGAGAGATGGTGGGGGTGTTGTTGAATTAGGAGAGATGGTGTTTTTTTTTAACTAGTAGAGATGGTGGGGGGGTTGTTGAACTAAGATATGGTGGGGGTGTTATTGAACTAGGAGAGATATTGGGGGTGTTGTTGAACTAGGAGAGAGGGTGGGGGTGTTGTTGAACTAGGAGAGAGGGTGGGGGTGTTGTTGAACTAGGAGAGAGGGTGGGGGTGTTGTTGAACTAGGAGAGAGGGTGGGGGTGTTGTTGAACTAGGAGAGATGGTGGGGGTGTTGTTGAACTAGGAGAGATGGTGGGGGTGTTGTTGAACTAGGAGAGATGGGTAGGGTGTTGTTGAACAAGGAGAGATGTGGGGGAGTTGTTGAACTAGGAGAGATGGTGGGGGTGTTGTTGAACGGAGAGATGGTGGGGGTGTTGGTGAACTAGGAGAGATGGTGAGGGTGTTGGTGAACTAGGAGAGAGGGTGTGGGTGTTGGTGAACTAGGAGAGAGGGTGGGGGTGGTGTTGAACTAGGAGAGAGGGTGGGGGTGGTGTTGAACTAGGAGAGAGGGTGGGGGTGGTGTTGAACTAGGAGAGAGGGTGGGGGTGTTGTTGAACTAGGAGAGAGGGTGGGGGTATTGTTGAACTAGGAGAGATGGGTAGGGTGTTGTTGAACAAGGAGAGATGTGGGGGAGTTGTTGAACTAGGAGAGATGGTGGGGGTGTTGTTGAACGGAGAGATGGTGGGGGTGTTGGTGAACTAGGAGAGATGGTGAGGGTGTTGGTGAACTAGGAGAGAGGGTGTGGGTGTTGGTGAACTAGGAGAGAGGGTGGGGGTGGTGTTGAACTAGGAGAGAGGGTGGGGGTGGTGTTGAACTAGGAGAGAGGGTGGGGGTGGTGTTGAACTAGGAGAGAGGGTGGGGGTGTTGTTGAACTAGGAGAGAGGGTGGGGGTGTTGTTGAACTAGGAGAGAGGGTGGGGGTGTTGTTGAACTAGGAGAGATGGTGGGGGTGTTGTTGAACTAGGAGAGATGGTGGGGGTGTTGTTGAACTAGGAGAGATGGTGGGGGTGTTGTTGAACTAGGAGAGATGGTGGGGGTGTTGTTGAACTAGGAGAGATGGTGGGGGTGTTGTTGAACTAGGAGAGATGGTGGGGGTGTTGTTGAACTAGGAGAGATGGTGGGGGGGGTGTTGAACTAGGAGAGATGGTGGGGGTGTTGTTGAACTAGGAGAGATGGTGGGGGTGTTGTTGAACTAGGAGAGATGAGTAGGGTGTTGTTGAACTAGGAGAGATGGTGGGGGTGTTGTTGAACTAGGAGAGATGGTGTTTTTTTTAACTAGGAGAGATGGTGGGGGTGTTGTTGAACTAGGAGAGATGGTGGGGGTGTTGTTGAACTAGGAGAGATGGGTAGGGTGCTGTTGAACTAGGAGAGATGGTGGGGGTGTTGTTGAATTAGGAGAGATGGTGTTTTTTTTAACTAGTAGAGATGGTGGGGGGGTTGTTGAACTAAGATATGGTGGGGGTGTTATTGAACTAGGAGAGATATTGGGGGTGTTGTTGAACTAGGAGAGATGGTGGGGGTGTTGTTGAACTAGGAGAGATGGTGGGGGTGTTGTTGAACTAGGAGAGATGGTGGGGGTGTTGAACTAGGAGAGATGGTGGGGGTGTTGTTGAACTAGGAGAGATGGTGGGGGTGTTGTTGAACTAGGAGAGATGAGTAGGGTGTTGTTGAACTAGGAGAGATGGTGGGGGTGTTGTTGAACTAGGAGAGATGGGTAGGGTGTTGTTGAACAAGGAGAGATGTGGGGGAGTTGTTGAACTAGGAGAGATGGTGGGGGTGTTGTTGAACGGAGAGATGGTGGGGGTGTTGGTGAACTAGGAGAGATGGTGAGGGTGTTGGTGAACTAGGAGAGAGGGTGTGGGTGTTGGTGAACTAGGAGAGAGGGTGGGGGTGGTGTTGAACTAGGAGAGAGGGTGGGGGTGGTGTTGAACTAGGAGAGAGGGTGGGGGTGGTGTTGAACTAGGAGAGAGGGTGGGGGTGGTGTTGAACTAGGAGAGAGGGTGGGGGTGGTGTTGAACTAGGAGAGAGGGTGGGGGTATTGTTGAACTAGGAGAGATGGGTAGGGTGTTGTTGAACAAGGAGAGATGTGGGGGAGTTGTTGAACTAGGAGAGATGGTGGGGGTGTTGTTGAACGGAGAGATGGTGGGGGTGTTGGTGAACTAGGAGAGATGGTGAGGGTGTTGGTGAACTAGGAGAGAGGGTGTGGGTGTTGGTGAACTAGGAGAGAGGGTGGGGGTGGTGTTGAACTAGGAGAGAGGGTGGGGGTGGTGTTGAACTAGGAGAGAGGGTGGGGGTGGTGTTGAACTAGGAGAGAGGGTGGGGGTGTTGTTGAACTAGGAGAGAGGGTGAGGGTGTTGTTGAACTAGGAGAGAGGGTGGGGGTGTTGTTGAACTAGGAGAGATGGTGGGGGTGTTGTTGAACTAGGAGAGATGGTGGGGGTGTTGTTGAACTAGGAGAGATGGTGGGGGTGTTGTTGAACTAGGAGAGATGGTGGGGGTGTTGTTGAACTAGGAGAGATGGTGGGGGTGTTGTTGAACTAGGAGAGATGGTGGGGGTGTTGTTGAACTAGGAGAGATGGTGGGGGTGTTGTTGAACTAGGAGAGATGGTGGGGGTGTTGTTGAACTAGGAGAGATGGTGGGGGTGTTGTTGAACTAGGAGAGATGGTGGGGGTGTTGAACTAGGAGAGATGAGTAGGGTGTTGTTGAACTAGGAGAGATGGTGGGGGTGTTGTTGAACTAGGAGAGATGTTTTTTTTTTTAACTAGGAGAGATGGTGGGGGTGTTGTTGAACTAGGAGAGATGGTGGGGGTGTTGTTGAACTAGGAGAGATGGGTAGGGTGCTGTTGAACTAGGAGAGATGGTGGGGGTGTTGTTGAACTAGGAGAGAGGGTGTTTTTTTTAACTAGGAGAGATGGTGGGGATGTTGTTGAACTTGGAGAGATGGTGAGGGTGTTGTTGAACTAGGAGAGATGGTGGGGGTGTTGTTGAACTAGGAGAGAGGTTGTTTTTTTTGTTGAACTAGGAGAGAGGGTGGGGGTGTGGTTGAACTAGGAGAGATGATGGGGGTGTTGTTGAACTAGGAGAGATGATGGGGGTGTTGTTGAACTAGGAGAGATGGTGGGGGTGTTGTTGAACTAGGAGAGATGGGTAGGGGTGTTGTTGAACTAGGAGAGATGGGTAGGGGTGTTGTTGAACTAGGAGAGATGGTGGGGGTGTTGTTGAACTAGGAGAGATGGTGGGGGGGTTGTTGAACTAAGATATGGTGGGGGTGTTATTGAACTAGGAGAGATGGTCGGGGTGTTGTTGAATTAGGTGAGATGGTGGGGGTGTTGGTGAACTAGGAGAGATGGTGGGGGTGTTGAACTAGGAGAGATGGTGGGGGTGTTGTTGAACTAGGAGAGATGGGTAGGGTGTTGTTGAACTAGGAGAGATGGTGGGGGTGTTGGTGAACTAGGGGAGATGGTGGGGGTGTGGTTGAACTAGGAGAGATGGTGGGGGTATGCTTGAACTAGGAGAGATGGGTAGGGTGTTGTTGAACTAGGAGAGATGGTGGGGTGATGTTGAACTAGGAGAGATGGTGGGGGTGTTGAAGTAGGAGAGAGGTTTTTTTTGTTGAACTAGGAGAGAGGTTGGGGGTGTTGTTGAACTAGGAGAGATGGTGGGGGTGTTGTTGAACTAGGAGAGATGGTGGGGGTGTTGTTGAACTAGGAGAGATGGTGGGGGTGTTTTTGAACTAGGAGAGATGATGGGGGTGTTGTTGAACTAGGAGAGAAGGTGGGGTGTTGGTGAACTAGTAGAGATGGTGTGGGTGTTGGTGAACTAGGAGAGATTGTGGGGGTGTTGGTGAACTAGGAGAGATGGTGGGGGTGTTGGTGAACTAGGAGAGATGGTGGGGGTGTTGGTGAACTAGGCGAGATGGTGGGGGTGTTGGGGAACTAGGAGAGATGGTTGGGGTGTTGGGGTACTAGGAGAGATCGGTAGGGTGTTGTTGAACTAGGAGAGATGGTGTTTTTTTTAACTATGAGAGACGGTGGAGGTGTTGGTGAACTAGGAGAGATGGGTAGTGTGTTGTTGAACTTGGAGAGATGGTGGGGGTGTTGTTGAATTAGGAGAGATGGTGTTTTTTTTAACTAGTAGAGATGGTGGGGGGGTTGTTGAACTAAGATATGGTGGGGGTGTTATTGAACTAGGAGAGATATTGGGGGTGTTGTTGAACTAGGAGAGAGGGTGGGGGTGTTGTTGAACTAGGAGAGATGGTGGGGGTGTTGTTGAACTAGGAGAGATGGTGGGGGTGTTGTTGAACTAGGAGAGATGGTGGGGGTGTTGTTGAACTAGGAGAGATGGTGGGGTGTTGTTGAACTAGGAGAGATGATGGGGGTGTTGTTGAACATGGAGAGATGATGGAAGTTTTGTTGAAACTGGAGAGATGATGGGGGTGTTGTTGAACTAGGAGAGATGGTGAGGGTGAAGAACTAGGAGAGATGATGGGGGTGTTATTGAACTAGGAGAGATAGTTGGTGAACTAGGAGAGATGGGTAGGGTGTTGGTGAACTAGGAGAGATGGTGGGGGTGTTGTTGAATTAGGAGAGATGGTGGGGGTGTTGGTGGACTAGGAGAGATTGTGGGGATGTTTTTGAACTAGTAGAGTTGGTGGGGTGTTGGTGAGCTATGGGAGATGGTGGGGGTGTTGGTGGACTAGGAGAGATGGTCCTGGTGTTGTGGAAGTAGGAGGGATGGCAATCAAATCAAATCAAATTTATTTATATATCCCTTCGTACATCAGCTTATATCTCAAAGTGCTGTACAGAAACCCAGCCCAAAAAAACCAAACAGCAAGCAATGCAGGTGTAGAAGCACCTCCCTAGAAAGGCCAAAACCTAGGAAGAAACCTAGAGAGGAACCAGGCTATGTGGGGTGGCCAGTCCTCTTCTGGCTGTGCCGGGTGGAGATTATAACAGAACATGGCCAAGATGTTCAAATGTTCATAAATGACCAGCATGGTCCAATAATAATAAGGCAGAACAGTTGAAACTGGAGCAGCAGCACGGCCAGGTGGACTGGGGACAGCAAGGAGTCATCATGTCAGGTAGTCCTGAGGCATGGTCCTAGGGCTCAGGTCCTCCGAGAGAGAGAAAGAAAGAGAGAATTAGAGAGCTCACACTTAAATTCACACAGGACACCGAATAGGACAGGAGAAGTACTCCAGATATAACAAACTGACCCTAGCCCCCCGACACATAAACTACTGCAGCATAAATACTGGAGGCTGAGACGGGAGGGGTCAGGAGACACTGTTGTTGGTGGACTGGGAGAGATGGTGCTGTTGAACTTGGAGACATGGTGCTGGTGTTGTTGAACTGGGAGAGATGGTGTTGTTGAACTGGGAGAGATGGTGTTGTTGAACTGGGAGAGATGGTGGGGGTGTTGGTGAACTAGAAGACAGGGTGGAGTGTTGTTGTTGTGTTCTTCTCTTGATTAGAATAGCTCATCTGTCCTTGACTGTGTGTCTTTAAAGATGAAAAATGATTTAATGCTGTGGAAGAGGAGATGCTCTATATCAATTTCCCTCCTATTTCTTTGTGGCCTCGGTTACTGACACTACTTTATGGCTGCTCAGAGAGAGAAGCTCATGTTTCATTTTCCATTGATTGGTTAACCAAGACCTGGAATAGTAGACTACCTCTCTCTCGCTCTCTGCTGAAACACACAGGTGACATCTACAGTTCCAGTCAAAAGTTTGGTCACACCTACTTTTTCCAGGGTTTTGCTTTATTTGGACTATTTTCTACATCAACCCTCAAATCAAATCAAAATCAAATCAAATGTATTTGTCACATACACATGGTTAGCAGATGTTAATGCGAGTGTAGCGAAATGCTTGTGCTTCTAGTTCAGACAATGCAGTAATAACCAACGAGTAATCTAACCTAACAATTCCAAAACTACTACCTTATACACACAAGTGTAAAGGGATAAAGAATATGTACATAAAGATATATGAATGAGTGATGGTACAGAACGGCATAGGCAAGATGCAGTAGATGGTATCGAGTACAGTATATACATATGAGATGAATAATGTAGGGTATGTAAACATTATATTAAGTAGCATTGTTTAAAGTGGCTAGTGATATATTTTACATCAATTCCCATTATTAAAGTGGCTGGAGTTGAGTCAGTGTGTTGGCAGCAGCCACTCAATGTTACTGGTGGCTGTTTAACAGTGTGGCTCGGGTGGTTGTTGTCCTTGATGATCTTTATGGCCTTCCTGTGACATCGGGTGGTGTAGGTGTCCTAGAGGGCAGGTAGTTTGCCCCCCGGTGATGCGTTGTGCAGACCTCACTACCCTCTGGAGAGCCTTACGGGTGGAGCAGTTGCCGTACCAGGCGGTGATACAGCCCGACAGGATGCTCTCGATTGTGCATCTGTAGATGTTTGTGAGTGCTTTTGGTGACAAGCCAAATTTATTTTGCCTCCTGAGGTTGAAGAGGTGCTGCTGTGCCTTCACAGCGCTGTCTGTGTGGGTGGACCAATTCAGTTTGTCCGCGATGTGTACGCCGAGGAACTTAAAACTTACTACCCTCTCCACTACTGTCCCATCGATGTGGATAGGGGGGGTGCTCCCTCTGCTGTTTCCTGAAGTCCACAATCATCTCCTTTGTTTTGTTGACGTTGAGTGTGAGGTTATTTTCCTGACACCACACTCCGTTTGCCCTCACCTCCTCCCTGTAGGCCGTTTCGTCATTGTTGGTAATCAAGCCTACCACTGTAGTGTCGTCTGCAAACTTGATGATTGAGTTGGAGGCGTGCATGGCCACGCAGTCGTGGGTGAACAGGGAGTACAGGAGAGGGCTCAGAACGCACCCTCGTGGGGCCCCAGTGTTGAGGATCAGCGGGGTGGAGATGTTATCTACCCTCATCACTTGGGGGGCGGCCCGTCAGGAAGTCCAGTACCCAGTTGCACAGGGCGGGGTCGAGACCCAGGGTCTCGAGCTTGATGACGAGCTTGGAGGGTACTATGGTGTTAAATGCTTAGCTGTAGTCGATGAACAGCATTCTTACAGGTATTCCTCTTGTCCAGATGGGATAGGGCAGTGTGCAGTGTGGTTGAGATTGCGTCGTTTGTGGACCTTGGTTGCGGGTTGTGTCAGTGGCACTGTATTGTCCTCAAAGCGGGCAAAAAAGGTATTTAGTCAAGAGCAAGACATCCTGGTCCATGACGGGGCTGGTTTTCTTTTTGTAATCCGTGATTGACTGTAGACCCTGCCACATACCTCTTGTGTCTGAGCCGTTGAATTGTGACTCTACTTTGTCTCTATACTGACGCTTAGCTTGTTTGATTGCCTTTCGGAGGGAATAGCTACACATGTTTCCTTTCACCTTTCCCTGGTTAAAAGCAGTGGTTTGTGCTTTCAGTTTCACACGATTGCTGCCATCAATCCACGGTTTCTGGTTTCTGAATGTTTTAATCGTTGCTATGGGAACGACATCATCAATGCACTTTCTAATGAACTCGCTCACCGAATCAGCGTATTCATCAATGTTGTTGTTGGACTCGATGCGGAACATATCCCAATCCACGTGATCGAAGCAGTCTTGAAGCGTTGAATCAGATTGGTCTTACCAGCGTTGAACAGACCTGAGCGCGGGAGCTTCTTGTTTTATTTTCTGTGAGGGCCTTATATGCGTCGTGGAAGTTAGAATAGCAATGATCCAAGGTTTTACCAGCCCTGGTTGTGCAATCGATATACTGATACAATTTAGGGAGTCTCGTTATCAGATTAGCCTTGTTAAAATCCCCAGCTACAATGAATGCAGGCTCAGGATATGTGGTTTCCAGTTTGCAAAGAGTCAAATAAAGTTTGTTCAAGGTCATCGATGTGTCTGCTTGGGGGGAATATATACAAATGTTTTTATAATCGAAGAGCATTCCCTTGTTAGATAATGCGGACGACATTTGATTGTGAGGAATTCTAAGTCAGGTGAACAGAAGGACGTGAGTTCCTGTATGTTGTTGTGGCCACACCACGTCTCGTTAATTATAAGGCATACGCCCCCGCCCCTCTTTTTACCAGAAAGATGTTTGTTTCTGTCGGCACGATGCGTGAAGAAACCAGCTGGCTGCACCGATTCCGTTAGCCATGTTTCCGTGAAGCAAAGAACGTTACAGTCTCTGATGTCCCTCTGGAATGCTACCCTTGCTCGGATTTCATCAACCTTGTTGTCAAGAGACTGGACATTGGCGAGAAGTATACTAGGGAGTGGTGCGCGATGTGCCCCCGGAGCCTGACCAGAAGACCGCTTCGTGATTCAATCTTAGCCCTGTATTGACGCTTTGCCTGTTTGATGGTTCATCGGAGGGCATAGCAGGATTACATGTAAGCTTCAGTCCCGCACCGCAGCTCTACCCTTCAGCTCAGTGCGAATGTTGCCTGTAATCCATGGCTTCTGGTTGGGGTATGTGCATACAGTCACTGTGGGGATGACGTCCTCGATGTGCTTATTGATAAAGCCAGTGACTGATGTGGTTTACTCCTCAATGCCATCGGAAGAATCCCGGAACATGTTCCAGTCTGTGATAGCAAAACAGTCCTGTATTTTAGCATCTGCTTCATCTGACCACTTTTTTATGGACTGAGTCACTGTTGCTTCCTGCTTTAATTTTTGCTTGTAAGCAGGAATCAGGAGGATAGAGTTGTGGTCATAATTACCAAATGGAGGGCGAGGGAGAGTTTTGTACGCGTCTCTGTGTGTGGAGTACAGGTGATCTAGATTTTTTCCCCTCTGGTTGCACATTTAACATGTTGATTAAAATTTGGTAGAACTGATTTAAGTCTCCGGCCACTAGGAGCGCTACCTCTGGGTGAGTGGTTTCCTGTTCCTTATTTCCTTACACAGCTGACTGAGTGCGGTCTTAGTGCCAGCATCTGTCTGTGGTGGTAAATAGTACAAATGAAAAAATAAAGAAAAACCCTTGAATGAGTAGGTGTGTCAACTTTTGACTGGTACTGTACCTCAATCTCACTAAGTGGACAGGCCTCTCTCTATCACTTTACATACAGCTGACATCAACACATCTACCATTCGGTAGCGTTATCTCCTTCTCATTTTGCAGTGTGGATGTTAATGTGCATTAGTTGGTTGGGTTTAATAAGCCAGCTCAGCAGGGTTAGGGTTAATACCTTGTTTCCTTTAAACCAGCAGGTTTCACTGTAAATATGATCATCCATTTTTTTAACTGCATTGGATTGTATATTTAAGATAAATGTCATAATTTTTTTTATATACTATCCAATGCAGTAACTTATTTATTATTAGTTTTATTGTTATTACTATTATTGATAAAACTATTATTGTTATTACTATTATTATTGTTGTTGTGATTATCATTGTAAATAGTAATTATAATGATGATGGTAGTGATAGCAGTTTATTAGTAGTTATGATGATGGTAGTTGTAGTACTGATGTAATGGTGAAGATGGTAATGGTAATGATAGCAGTTTAGTGGTGGTGGTAGTGGTATGGGTGGTAATGGTAATGATAGCAGTTTAGTGGTGGTGGTAGTAGTTGTTACGTTCCCCAGTTTATGTGTTGTAGTTTGTGTATTTGCAGTAATTGTACAGCTCTGTACATGACAGACGGCAACATGACAGCAGTCATTCCACATACATAAACCCTGTCAAACACCATGGCAGTACATCTTCCCTGCGCATATGGTACCACACTGGGACAATATAGCTTATTGTAATGTCTCAATCTAGTCAGGTTCAAACTGCTATGTCGATGACCCCCATATCTACCTCAGCACCCTCCTCAACCCCACCTCTGACTCCCCCAGATATACCTCAGCACCAAATTCCACATCTGACCCACATTAGTTCTGCCTCTCTGCAATAAAAACATGGATGCAACAGAACTTCCTCAAGCTCGACAGGGATTAAACAGAACTTCCTCAAGCTCGACGGTGATTAAACAGAACTTCCTCAAGCTCGACGGTGATTAAACAGAACTTCCTCAAGCTCTACGGTGATTAAACAGAACTTCCTCAAGCTCGACAGGGATTAAACAGAACTTCCTCAAGCTCGACAGGGATTAAACAGAACTTTCTCAAGCTCGACAGGGATTAAACAGAATTTCCTCAAGCTCGACAGGGATTAAACAGAACTTCCTCAAGCTCGACAGGGATTAAACAGAACTTCCTCAAGCTCGACAGGGATTGAACAGAACTTCCTCAAGCTCGACCGGGATTAAACAGAACTTTCTCAAGCTCAACAGTGAAAAAACTGAACTCTTCCTCATAGCACCGATTCCACCCTCACCAAACCTGGCACCCTCACCATTGACAACACTGCTGTCTCTCCCTCCCTCCGTGTATGCAACCATGGAGTCGTTCTGGACTCCACCCTCTCATTTGACCACCAGAAAAGACAGTCAAATCCTCATTCCTTCACCTCCGTAACATTGCCGAAGTCAGGTCCTTCCTCTCCCATCCTGCCGCTGAAACCCTCATACATGCATTAATCTCCGCCCGTCTTGACTATTGCAATTTACTACTCACCATCATCAACTCATGCTCCCTCCATAAGCTTCAGATGTTTCAAACCTGCAGCCTGACTCACCAAAACTAAGTCTTGGCAGCACATCACCTCTGTCCTCCGTGAACTCCACTGGCTCCCTGTCTTCCAACGCATTGATTACAAGGTCCTCCTTCTGACCTACAAAGCCCTTCACCGCCTTGCCCTACCTGACATCTGACCTTCTCCCCTACCACATAACATACACTACCGTTCAAAAGTTTTGGGTCACTTAGAAATGTCCTTGTTTTTGAAAGAAAAGCTATTTTTTTTGTCCAATAAAATAAGATCAAATTGATCAGAAATACAGTGTAGAGATTGTTAATGTTGTAAATGACTATTGTAGCTGGAAACGGCAGATATTTTTATGGAATTCTACACAGGCGTACAGAGGCCCATTATCAGCAACCATCACTCCTGTGTTCCGATGGCACGTTGTGTTAGCTAATCCAAGTTGATCATTTTAAAAGGCTAATTGATCATTAGAAAATCATTTTGCAATTATGTTAGCACAGCTGAAAACTGTTGTTCTGATTAAAGAAGCAGTAAAACTGGCCTTTAGACTAGTTGAGTATCTAGAGCATCAGCATTTGTGAGTTTGATTACAGGCTCAAAATGGCCAGAAACAAGGAACTTTCTTCTGAAACTCATCAGCCTATTCTTGTTTTGAGAAATGAAGGCTATTCTATGCGAGAAATTGCTAAGAAACTGAAGATCTGGTTCAACGCTGTGTACTACTCCCTTCACAGAACAGCGCAAATTGTCTCTAACCATAATAGAAAGAGTGGGAGGCCCCGGTGCACAACTGAGCAAGAGGACAAGTCCATTAGAGTGTCTAGTTTGAGAGACAGACGCCTCACAAGTCCACAACTGGCAGCTTCATTAAATAGTACCCGCAAAACACTAGTCTCAACGTCAACAGTGAAGAGGCAACTCCGGGATGCTGGCCTTCTAGATCACTAAGGCCATTACAGAAAACACCAGACTGAAGCCTATCAGGATTATTTGTGAGGATAACATCGAGGAGCGTAGCCTTTTCTGGGTGTTTGGAGTCATACCTTGTGGGATTGGTAATAATCTGAGAAAGATTTAGGGAGTCCCATTGCCTTAGGACTTGGTCAGGTGGTTTAAGCATGTGCCAGTTTAGGTCACCTAGTAGAACAAATTCAGACACAGTGTAAGGGGTCCAGAGTGAGCTTAGGGCAGGGAGGGTACAGGAGAGAGCTTAGGGAAGGTAGGGTACAGGCTGGTGCTGATGGAGGACGATAACATCCAGCAACAGTTAACAAATAACAATTTGAAAGTTTAATACTTAAAACCAGCAAATTAAATTGTTTGGGGACAGACTTGGTGGACACAACCGAGCACTCAAGGTGATCCTTGGTAAAGATTGCCACTCCCCCACCTTTGGAAGATCTGTCTTGCCGAAAAGGTTATGATCAGTATTCAAAACACCACTCTTTCTTAACCACGTCTCAGATATGCCACACAGTCATCTATGGTGTCTTTAGTTTTTCATGTGGACCAATTTATCGGTGAATTCTGAAAAGCTATCCAAAAAAAGCTACAAAAATAAACTTTTTTTTTTAGGGACTGATATTGGTTTTTGTAGAATGCATTACATTCTCTTCGATATTGTTATTGTGTTCGCTCCCGAGTGGCGCAGAGGTCTAAGGCACTGCATCTCAGTGCTTGAGGCGTCACTACAGACACCCTGGTTCGAATCCAGGCTGTATCACAACCGGCCGTGATTGGGAGTCCCATAGGGCGGTGCACGATTGGCCCAGCGTCGTCCAGGTTTGGCCGGGTTAGGCCGTCATTGTAAATAAGAATTTGTTCTTAACTGACTTGCCTAGTTAAATAAAGGTTAAATAAATAAGTTGTTAATGTTCTTTTATACTTTGAAAATAGACACATGAAAAGATTCTGGGGATGAGCATGCACATCTTCAATATCGGCCCATTGTTCCTCTTTAGTGCATTTAACTATACAGTGGGGCAAAAAAGTATTTAGTCAGCCACCAATTGTGCAAGTTCTCCAACTTAAAAAGATGAGAGGCCTGTAATGTTCATCATAGGAACACTTCGACTATGACAGACAAAATGAGAAAAAAAATCCAGAAAATCACATTGTAGGATTTTTAATGAATTTATTTGCAAATTATGGTAGAAAATAAGTATTTGGTCAATAACAAAAGTTTCTCAATACTTTGTTATATACCCTTTGTTGGCAATGACAGAGGTCAAACGTTTTCTGTAAGTCTTCACAAGGTTTTCACACACTGTTGCTGGTATTTTGGCCCATTCCTCCATGCAGATCTCCTCTAGAGCAGTGATGTTTTTGGGCTGTTGCTGGGCAACACGGACTTTCAACTCCCTCCCAAGATTTTCTATGGGGTTGAGATCTGGAGACTGGCTAGGCCACTCCAGGACCTTGAAATGCTTCTTACGAAGCCACTCCTTCGTTGCCCGGGCGGTGTGTTTGGGATCATTGTCATGCTGAAAGACCCAGCCACGTTTCATCTTCAATACCCTTGCTGATGTAAGGAGGTTTTCACTCAAAATCTCACGATACATGGCCCCATTCATTCTTTCCTTTACACGGATCAGTCGTCCTGGTCCCTTTGCAGAAAAACAGCCCCAAAGCATGATGTTTACACCCCCATGCTTCACAGTAGGCATGGTGTTCTTTGGATGCAACTCAGCATTTGTTGTCCTCCAAACATGACGACTTGAGTTTTTACCAAAAAGTTATATTTTGGTTTCATGTGACCATATGACATTCTCCCAATCTTCTTCTGGATCATCCAAATGCTCTCTAGCAAACTTCAGACGGGCCTGGACATGTACTGGCTTAAGCAGAGGGACACGTCTGGCACTGCAGGATTTGAGTCCCTGGCAGCGTAGTGTGTTACTGATGGTAGGCTTTGTTACTTTGGTCCCAGCTCTCTGCAGGTCATTCACTAGGTCCCCCCGTGTGGTTCTGGGATTTTTGCTCACTGTTCTTGTGATCATTTTGACCCCACAGGGTGAGATCTTGCGTGGGGATTATCAGTGGTCTTGTATGTCTTCCATTTCCTAATAATTTCCTAATAATTGCTCCCACAGTTGATTTCTTTAAACCAAGCTGCTTACCTATTTCAGATTCAGTCTTCCCAGCCTGGTGTAGGTCTACAATTTTGTTTCTGGTGTCCTTTGACAGCTCTTTTGTCTTGGCCATAGTGGAGTTTGGAGTGTGACTGTTTGAGGTTGTGGACAGGTGTCTTTTATACTGATAACAAGTTCAAACAGGTGCCATTAATACAGTTAACGAGTTGAGGACAGAGGAGCCTCTTAAAGAAGAAGTTACAGGTCTCTGTGAGAGCCGGAAATCTTGCTTGTTTGTACGTGACCAAATACTTATTTTTCACCGTAACTTGCAAATAAATTCATTAAAAATCCTACAATGTGATTTTCTGGATTTTTTTTCTCATTTTGTCTGTCATAGTTGAAGTATACCTATGATGAAAATTACAAGGCTCTCATCTTTTTAAGTGGGAGAACTTGCACAATTGGTGGCTGACTAAATACTTTTTTGCCCCACTGTATGTTGAAAGTAAAAGCCCTGTAGTAAGTTGATACAATTCCAGGTCTTGAGTTTAAAACCACCCTCAGACTTAGGAAGATGTAAAACTTCCTTTTTATTCTATGAATTTTATTTGCGAATATAAAGTCTGTTATGACCGAGTATTCTTTTTTAATAAAATAATGTCTTCGGTGGGGTAATGGTATTACCGAGAATACATGTAAAAACTTTGGGAGCCATGCCATTTGGAAGAGGTTTATTCTACTTGTAAGATTTCAGGGAAGATTGTTCCATTATGTTGAGTAATGGGATAAAGGTGCCAGATTTCAGGGAAGATTGTTCCATTTATGTTGAGTAATGGGATAAAGTTGTCTTCATGTGTTTGTTGTTTAGTACCACTTATTAAACATCCTAAGTATTTCATTTTTTTTTGTGGTCCACTTAAAAGATTGCTGTAGATCAGTTTTTCTTTCTTTTTCCAATTGCCACTATGTAGTTTTGTCCACATTCATTTTATATCCTGGGATTCTAGAGTATTGTGAAAATGGGTGGGGGTGGGGGGGGGCATTGAGTTTTCAGTATTGGTCAGCTATATTAGGAGATCATCTGCAAATACATGTATTTTATATTCGTGTTTATTAATTCTGATACCTGTTACGTTTGGGTCCTGTCTAATTTGTTATGCATGCGGTTCAAATGCAGGTGTCCCTTTCTAAAGCAATTTCATTAGAAAATATATTATATATATATTTGCTTTAGGACATGTGTACAACATTTTTATTAAATGTATTATTTTAGCTGGGAAGTTAAACATTTTGAATAGAAAAGGCCTTTCACGATTGGTCGAAAGCATTTTCGGCATCCATGATATTGATGAATCCATATCTTGTTGGTTTACTGCATTACACTGAAATATGTTATTGTAAGTGAGCTTTGTTATTCTTGTTACAATTTATTAATTTAAGACTTCGACAAACTTTTTTTCATATAGCGTGTGTTTACCACATGACCTCACGTGTGAATCCTTAAAGAGATGGCTAAGGCTTAAGAGGGTGTGAACGATGCTGAATGGGTGTAGACAAAGAAGAACTCTCCAGTAGGTGTTATAATCTCCACCGGGCACAGCCAGAAGAGGCTGGCCACCCTTCAGAGCCTAGTTCCTCTAGGTTTCTTCCTAGGTTCCTGTCTTTCTAGGGAGTTTTTGCTAGCCACCGTGCTTCTGCATTGCTTGCTGTTTGGGGTTTTAGGCTGGGTTTCTGTATAGCACTTTGTGACATCGGCTGATGAAAAAGGGACTTTATAAATACATTTGATTGATCGGTATACCAAACTATTCAAGGCACATTTTCTCAAAAGTGAGGTTACAAGTTTAGCATATTTCAAAGCAGAATTACTTTCAATTGTTTCCTCATCTGTAGTGTATGGTATAACATTTTGTAGCTCTGAGTCTCTAATCTTATCCAATGTAAAACAACAATTTCAAATGTTGATATATAAGACTGAATCCAGGTGGTCGGTCACATTTGTGTAAATAGGCGGGCTGCTTTGTCCGAAAATGATGAGTATGAATCTATGGGAAATCGTCCATTCCAGTGGTTTTCTCAGCGGGAATGTTTGAAAAGTATTTCATATTGAAACAGCATCTAATATTTTAGTGATTTATGTTTTGTCTGTTGATAATTGATTCAGCGTTGTTGAGTCTCAGAAGGTTATAGGATCAGTCAATCTGTTGTTTATTTCTGATTTATACGTTTTTAAAATGGTCATTAATCTCGTTTCTTATTACTTCTTTTGTATCTTTTAACATTATAACTGGTTTAGCATGTATTAGTTTTGTGAGAGCTGAGAGATATTTACCAGCTTTATATGCCATTAACCTGTAGATGTTGTCTCTCTTCAGAAGTAAAATATTGTATTCCTGCTTCAGTTCAGAAATGTATTTTCTTCTTTACCTTGTAAAGAGTTTTTTTATGGGCTTCTTCAAAGATTGTCATTTATTTATACAAAATTAAATGGGCCTATTTATATAATGAATATGAACTCGGAGGGCAGAAATGATTAAATATTAAA
Organism: Oncorhynchus mykiss; assembly: GCF_057628025.1. Lineage (NCBI taxonomy): Eukaryota > Metazoa > Chordata > Actinopteri > Salmoniformes > Salmonidae > Oncorhynchus > Oncorhynchus mykiss. The sequence continues at coordinate 85,126,419 of NC_143028.1, forward strand.
ACAGACCCTCACTAAAAGCTTCAGTCATATCTGAACTGGTTCTCTATCAGATTATTAAGAACGTCTCACACCGTGTTCATTAATGGCCTTTTCCCCTTCATGCTGATTACAACCTCACTTTCGGTTATTTGAAAATGAAATATTCTCCAAAAATATCACTATTTTTAGAACAAGCCATAGAATTCTGGTTGCAATTTAATTTAAATCCACCAAAAAAAGACAGAACAAATATTACAACAAATATTGTGTTTAAACTCAAATATACGAATTGATAAAAATAAAATATATATTATAAAAAAAACAAAAAAACAACCTGTAAAACCTTTGTAAATTATATCATAAATAGGACTGGGGGAGTTATGTCACACATGCAGCTAACAAAATATATGGAAACGTCTGCTCTACCCAAAGTTACAACCAACTGATTGCAGCATTACCTAAAAAAATGGAAGAGGCAAGTGGAAAGTGGATAAGGTAAGGAACTTGTCTGTCTGCCCTGCATTAAAGACAAATTGGTTACAGAATATTGTGATAAACCAAAACATTGATAGCTGATTGATACCATACACGTTGCAAAATAGTTGGGAGGAGATTTTCGATGTACCAATTCCATGGTACGTGGTATATGAACTGATGCAAAAACAATGACAGATTCAAAACATTGAGTTTTTTTCAATTTAAATTATGATACAACATTCTTGCAACCAATAGAATGTTATATTTATGAAGACTTGCGACCATCCCAGCTCTGCAGATTTTGCTGCAACGTGACAGAATCATTGTCAGAGTCACTTGTTTTGGTACTGTCCATATGTAGCTTTTTTCTGTTTGCAGGTTGAGGAATGGCTGAAACATTGCAACATTTAGCTGGAGCTCACTCTGCGAATAGCACTGCTGGGTGATTTGAAAAATCATAGTGAATCGATCAATAATATAATAGTTATTTTAGCAAAAATATTTTAATTAACAATCTGTAGAAACTTTGAGAAAGGTTCGGAACTTTGTGAAACAGCACAGTTAAAATATATGGCATACAGAAATCAAAACTGTATGGTCTTCAGAGAAAGATGGGAGGGGTTGAGGGTAGCTGAAGGATGGGACTGGATGGTCTTCAGGAATATATGGGAGGGGTTGAGGGTAGCTGAAGGATGGGACTGGATGGTCTTCAGGAATATATGGGAGGGGTTGAGGGTAGCTGAAGGATGGGACTGGATGGTCTTCAGGAATATATGGGAGGGGTTGAGGGTAGCTGAAGGATGGGACTGGATGGTCTTCAGAGAAAGATGGGAGGGGTTGAGGGTAGCTGAAGGATGGGACTGGATGGTCTTCAGGAATATATGGGAGGGGTTGAGGGTAGCTGAAGGATGGGACTGGATGGTCTTCAGGAATATATGGGAGGGGTTGAGGGTAGCTGAAGGATGGGACTGGATGGTCTTCAGGAATATATGGGAGGGGTTGAGGGTAGCTGAAGGATGGGACTGGATGGTCTTCAGGAATATATGGGAGGGGTTGAGGGTAGCTGAAGGATGGGACTGGATGGTCTTCAGGAATATATGGGAGGGGTTGAGGGTAGCTGAAGGATGGGACTGGATGGTCTTCAGGAATATATGGGAGGGGTTGAGGGTAGCTGAAGGATGGGACTGGATGGTCTTCAGGAATATATGGGAGGGGTTGAGGGTAGCTGAAGGATGGGACTGGATGGTCTTCAGGAATATATGGGAGGGGTTGAGGGTAGCTGAAGGATGGGACTGGATGGTCTTCAGAGAAAGATGGGAGGGGTTGAGGGTAGCTGAAGGATGGGACTGGATGGTCTTCAGGAATATATGGGAGGGGTTGAGGGTAGCTGAAGGATGGGACTGGATGGTCTTCAGGAATATATGGGAGGGGTTGAGGGTAGCTGAAGGACGGGACTGGATGGTCTTCAGGAATATATGGGAGGGGTTGAGGGTAGCTGAAGGATGGGACTGGATGGTCTTCAGAGAAAGATGGGAGGGGTTGAGGGTAGCTGAAGGACGGGAGTAAAACAAACAAAAGATAATCAACGTAAAATGTACTGTGTCCCGTAAAATGTATAAAGTATGTGCAACCTATATGCTCTCGTTGGCTGGCCCTCCCTTCATACTCGTCGTCAAACCCACTAGCTCCATCTACAGGTCTCTGCTAGGTAAAGCCCCACCTTATCTCAGCTCACTGGTCACCATAGCACCACCCACCCGTAGCACGTGCTCCAGCAGGTATATCTCACTGGTCACCTCTAAAGCCAATTCTTTTGGCCGCCTTTCCTTCCAGTTCTCTGCTGCCAATGACTGGAACGAACTGCAAAAATCACTGAAGCTGGAGACTCAAATCTCCCTCACTAGCTTTAAGCACCAGCTGTTAGAGCAGCTCACAGATCACTGCACCTGTACATAGCTCATCTGTAAATAGCCCATCCAACCACCTCATCCCCATAAATTAATAAATACAGTATCTTCCTCCTTTGCACCCCAGTATCTCTACTTGCACATTCATTCATATATATATATATATATATATATATATATATTCTCCACAACTACCATTCCAGTGTTTATTTGCTATATTGTAATTACTTCGCCACCATGGCCTATTTATTGCCTTACCTCCCTTATCCTACTTAATTTGCACATACTTTTTCTACAGTATTATTGACTGTATGTTTGTTTATTCCATGTGTAACTTTGTTGTGTGTGTCGAACTGGTTTGCTTTATCTTGGCCAGGTTACTGTTGCAAATGAGAACTTGTTCTCAACTAGCCTACCTGGTTAAAAAAGGTGAAAAAAAATGTACAGTTGAAGTCGGAAGTTTACATACACTTAGGTTGGAGTCATTAAAACTCGTGTTTTCAACCACTCCACAAATTTCTTGTTAACAGACTATAGTTTTGGCAAGTCGGTTAGGACATCTACTTTGTGCATGACACAAGTAATTTTTCCAACAATTGTTTACAGACAGATTATTTCACTTATAATTCCCTGTATCACAATTCCAGTTGGTCAGAAGTTTACATTCACTAAGTTGACTGTGCCTTTAAACAGCTTGGAAAATTCCAGAAAATTATGTTGTGGCTTTAGAAGCTTCTGATAGGCTAATTGACATAATTTGAGTCAATTGGAGGTGTACCTGTTGATGTATTTCAAGAACTACCTTCAAACTCAGTGCCTCTTTGCTTGACATCATGGGACAATCTAAAGAAATTAGCCGACCTCAGAAAAACCATTTGTAGATCTCCACAAGCCTGGTTCATCATTGGGAGTAATTTCCAAATGCCTGAAGTACCACGGTCATCTGTACAAACAATAGTACGCAAGTATAAACACCACACCGTGTGCGAGCAAGGAGGCCTACAAACCTGACTGTTACACCTACTCAGTCAGGAGGAATGGGCCAAAATTCACCCAACTTATTGTGGGAAGCTTGTGGAAGGCTACCCGAAAAGTTTGACCCAAGTTAAACAATTTAAAGGCAATGCTACCAAATACTAATTGAGTGTATGTAAACTTTTGACCCACTGGGAATGTGAGGAAATAAATATTTATCTCTACATTTCACATTCTTAAAATAAAGTGGTGATCCTAACTGACCTAAAACAGGGCATTTTTACTAGGATTAAATGTCAGGAATAGTGAAAAACTGAGTTTAAATGTATTTGGCTGAGGTGTATATAAACTTCCGACATCAACTGTATAAGCTGGAAGTAGAAGCCTAAATGTTGTTGTCCACTCCAATTAGGGGAGGCATGGTAGGGTTAGGGGAATATAATAAATAAGGAAAATATGTTTTTAATTTACAGTGCCTTCGGAGAGTATTCAGACCCCCTTTTCCACATGTTACTTTACAGCCTTTTTATAAAATGGATCAAATAAAACATCTTCAGCAATCTACACATAATACTACCACATAATGGCAAAGTGACAACAGGTTTTTAAAATGTTTTTGCAATTGTATTCAAATATGTAAATAGGTTGTAAATTCAATTGGTTTGGAAAGGGGATGTGTAGAGGTGGGAGAGGATTATGTAAACAGGGGATGTGTAGATGTGGGAGAGGAGTATGTAAACAGGAGATGTGTAGAGGTGAGAGAGGAGTATGTAAACAGGGGATGTGTAGAGGTGGGAGAGGAGTATGTAAACAGGGGATGTGTAGAGGTGGGAGAGGATTATGTAAACAGGGGATGTGTAGATGTGGGAGAGGAGTATGTAAACAGGAGATGTGTAGAGGTGGGAGAGGAGTATGTAAACAGGGGATTCATATAGGTGAGAGAGGAGTATGTAAACAGGGGATGTGTAGAGGTGGGAGAGGAGTATGTAAACAGGGGATGTGTAGAGGTGAGAGAGGAGTATGTAAACAGGAGATGTGTAGAGGTGAGAGAGGAGTATGTAAACATGGGATCCATATAGGTGAGAGAGGAGCATGTAAACATGGGATCCATATAGGTGAGAGAGGAGCATGTAAACAGGGGATGTGTAGAGGTGGGAGAGGAGCATGTAAACAGGGGATCCATATAGGTGAGAGAGGAGTATGTAAACAGGGGATGTGTAGAGGTGGGAGAGGAGAATGTAAACAGGGGATTCATATAGGTGAGAGAGGAGTATGTAAACAGGGGATGTGTAGAGGTGGGAGAGGAGCATGTAAACAGGGGATCCATATAGGTGGGAGAGGAGTATGTAAACAGGAGATGTGTAGAGGTGGGAGAGGAGTATGTAAACAGGGGATTCATATAGGTGAGAGAGGAGTATGTAAACAGGGGATGTGTAGAGGTGGGAGAGGAGTATGTAAACAGGGGATGTGTAGAGGTGGGAGAGGAGGATGTAAACAGGGGATGTGTAGAGGTGGGAGAGGAGCATGTAAACAGGGGATGTGTAGAGGTGAGAGAGGAGTATGTAAACAGGAGATGTGTAGAGGTGGGAGAGGAGCATGTAAACAGGGGATGTGTAGAGGTGAGAGAGGAGTATGTAAACAGGAGATGTGTAGAGGTGGGAGAGGAGTATGTAAACAGGGGATCCATATTGGTGAGAGAGGAGTATGTAAACAGGAGATGTGTAGAGGTGAGAGAGGAGTATGTAAACAGGGGATGTTTAGAGGTGAGAGAGGAGTATGTAAACAGGGGATCCATATTGGTGAGAGAGGAGTATGTAAACAGGAGATGTGTAGAGGTGGGAGAGGAGAATGTAAACAGGGGATGTGTAGAGGTGGGAGAGGAGTATGTAAACAGGGGATCCATATTGGTGAGAGAGGAGTATGTAAACGGGAGATTCCCTGTTTAGAGGTGGGAGAGGAGAATGTAAACAGGAGATGTGTAGAGGTGGGAGAGGAGTATGTAAACAGGGGATGTGTAGAGGTGGGAGAGGAGCATGTAAACAGGGGATCCATATTGGTGAGAGAGGAGTATGTAAACAGGAGATGTGTAGAGGTGGGAGAGGAGAATGTAAACAGGAGAATTGTAGAGGTGGGAGAGGAGTATGTAAACAGGGGATGTGTAGAGGTGGGAGAGGAGTATGTAAACAGGGGATCCATATAGGTGAGAGAGGAGTATGTAAACAGGGGATGTGTAGAGGTGGGAGAGGAGTATGTAAACAGGGGATCCATATTGGTGAGAGAGGAGTATGTAAACAGGAGATGTGTAGAGGTGAGAGAGGAGTATGTAAACAGGGGATGTGTAGAGGTGAGAGAGGAGTATGTAAACAGGGGATGTGTAGAGGTGGGAGAGGAGTATGTAAACAGGGGATGTGTAGAGGTGGGAGAGGAGCATGTAAACAGGGGATCCATATAGGTGAGAGAGGAGTATGTAAACAGGGGATGTGTAGAGGTGGGAGAGGAGAATGTAAACAGGGGATTCATATAGGTGAGAGAGGAGTATGTAAACAGGGGATGTGTAGAGGTGGGAGAGGAGCATGTAAACAGGGGATCCATATAGGTGGGAGAGGAGTATGTAAACAGGAGATGTGTAGAGGTGGGAGAGGAGTATGTAAACAGGGGATTCATATAGGTGAGAGAGGAGTATGTAAACAGGGGATGTGTAGAGGTGGGAGAGGAGTATGTAAACAGGGGATGTGTAGAGGTGGGAGAGGAGGATGTAAACAGGGGATGTGTAGAGGTGGGAGAGGAGCATGTAAACAGGGGATGTGTAGAGGTGAGAGAGGAGTATGTAAACAGGAGATGTGTAGAGGTGGGAGAGGAGCATGTAAACAGGGGATGTGTAGAGGTGAGAGAGGAGTATGTAAACAGGAGATGTGTAGAGGTGGGAGAGGAGTATGTAAACAGGGGATCCATATTGGTGAGAGAGGAGTATGTAAACAGGAGATGTGTAGAGGTGAGAGAGGAGTATGTAAACAGGGGATGTTTAGAGGTGAGAGAGGAGTATGTAAACAGGGGATCCATATTGGTGAGAGAGGAGTATGTAAACAGGAGATGTGTAGAGGTGGGAGAGGAGAATGTAAACAGGGGATGTGTAGAGGTGGGAGAGGAGTATGTAAACAGGGGATCCATATTGGTGAGAGAGGAGTATGTAAACGGGAGATTCCCTGTTTAGAGGTGGGAGAGGAGAATGTAAACAGGAGATGTGTAGAGGTGGGAGAGGAGTATGTAAACAGGGGATGTGTAGAGGTGGGAGAGGAGCATGTAAACAGGGGATCCATATTGGTGAGAGAGGAGTATGTAAACAGGAGATGTGTAGAGGTGGGAGAGGAGAATGTAAACAGGAGAATTGTAGAGGTGGGAGAGGAGTATGTAAACAGGGGATGTGTAGAGGTGGGAGAGGAGTATGTAAACAGGGGATCCATATAGGTGAGAGAGGAGTATGTAAACAGGGGATGTGTAGAGGTGGGAGAGGAGTATGTAAATAGGGGATCCATATTGGTGAGAGAGGAGTATGTAAACAGGAGATGTGTAGAGGTGGGAGAGGAGAATGTAAACAGGGGATGTGTAGAGGTGGGAGAGGAGTATGTAAACAGGGGATCCATATTGGTAAGAGAGGAGTATGTAAACAGGGGATGTGTAGAGGTGGGAGAGGAGAATGTAAACAGGGGATGTGTAGAGGTGGGAGAGGAGTATGTAAACAGGGGATCCATATTGGTGAGAGAGGAGTATGTAAACAGGAGATGTGTAGAGGTGGGAGAGGAGCATGTAAACAGGATATGTGTAGAGGTGGGAGAGGAGTATGTAAACAGGGGATCCATATTGGTGAGAGAGGAGTATGTAAACAGGAGATGTGTAGAGGTGGGAGAGGAGCATGTAAACAGGGGATCCATATTGGTGAGAGAGGAGTATGTAAACAGGGGATGTGTAGAGGTGGGAGAGGAGCATGTAAACAGGGGATCCATATTGGTGAGAGAGGAGTATGTAAACAGGGGATGTGTAGAGGTGGGAGAGGAGCATGTAAACAGGGGATCCATATTGGTGAGAGAGGAGTATGTAAACAGGGGATGTGTAGAGGTGGGAGATGAGTATGTAAACAGGGGATGTGTAGAGGTGGGAGAGGAGTATGTAAACAGGGGATCCATATAGGTGAGAGAGGAGTATGTAAACATGGGATGTGTAGAGGTGGGAGAGGAGTATGTAAACAGGGGATGTGTAGAGGTGAGAGAGGAGTATGTAAACAGGAGATGTGTAGAGGTGAGAGAGGAGTATGTAAACAGGGGATCCATATAGGTGAGAGAGGAGTATGTAAACATGGGATGTGTAGAGGTGGGAGAGGAGTATGTAAACAGGGGATATGTAGAGGTGAGAGATGAGTATGTAAACAGGGGATGTGTAGAGGTGGGAGAGGAGTATGTAAACAGGGGATCCATATAGGTGAGAGAGGAGTATGTAAACAGGGGATATGTAGAGGTGGGAGAGGAGTATGTAAACAGGGGATGTGTAGAGGTGAGAGAGGAGTATGTAAACAGGAGATGTGTAGAGGTGAGAGAGGAGTATGTAAACAGGGGATCCATATAGGTGGGAGAGGAGTATGTAAACAGGAGATGTGTAGAGGTGGGAGAGGAGTATGTAAACAGGGGATCCATATAGGTGAGAGAGGAGCATGTAAACAGGAGATGTGTAGAGGTGAGAGAGGAGTATGTAAACAGGGGATGTGTAGAGGTGGGAGAGGAGTATGTAAACAGGAGATGTGTAGAGGTGGGAGAGGAGTATGTAAACAGGAGATGTGTAGAGGTGGGAGAGGAGTATGTAAGCAGGGGATTTGTAGAGGTGGGAGAGGAGCATGTAAACATGGGATCCATATAGGTGAGAGAGGAGTATGTAAACAGGAGATGTGTAGAGGTGAGAGAGGAGTATGTAAACAGGGGATTCATATAGGTGAGAGAGGAGTATGTAAACATGGGATGTGTAGAGGTGGGAGAGGAGTATGTAAACAGGGGATCCATATAGGTGAGAGAGGAGTATGTAAACAGGGGATGTGTAGAGGTGGGAGAGGAGCATGTAAACAGGGGATGTGTAGAGGTGGGAGAGGAGTATGTAAACAGGAGATGTGTAGAGGTGAGAGAGGAGTATGTAAACAGGGGATGTGTAGAGGTGGGAGAGGAGTATGTAAACAGGGGATTTGTAGAGGTGGGAGAGGAGCATGTAAACATGGGATCCATATAGGTGAGAGAGGAGTATGTAAACAGGAGATGTGTAGAGGTGGGAGAGGAGTATGTAAACAGGGGATTTGTAGAGGTGGGAGAGGAGCATGTAAACATGGGATCCATATTGGTGAGAGAGGAGTATGTAAACAGGGGATGTGTAGAGGTGGGAGAGGAGCATGTAAACAGGGGATCCATATTGGTGAGAGAGGAGTATGTAAACAGGGGATGTGTAGAGGTGGGAGAGGAGCATGTAAACAGGGGATCCATATTGGTGAGAGAGGAGTATGTAAACAGGGGATGTGTAGAGGTGGGAGATGAGTATGTAAACAGGGGATGTGTAGAGGTGGGAGAGGAGTATGTAAACAGGGGATTCATATTGGTGAGAGAGGAGTATGTAAACAGGGGATGTGTAGAGGTGGGAGAGGAGCATGTAAACAGGGGATCCATATAGGTGAGAGAGGAGTATGTAAACAGGGGATGTGTAGAGGTGAGAGAGGAGTATGTAAACAGGGGATGTGTAGAGGTGGGAGAGGAGTATGTAAACAGGGGATCCATATAGGTGAGAGAGGAGTATGTAAACATGGGATGTGTAGAGGTGGGAGAGGAGTATGTAAACAGGGGATGTGTAGAGGTGAGAGAGGAGTATGTAAACAGGAGATGTGTAGAGGTGAGAGAGGAGTATGTAAACAGGGGATCCATATAGGTGAGAGAGGAGTATGTAAACATGGGATGTGTAGAGGTGGGAGAGGAGTATGTAAACAGGGGATATGTAGAGGTGAGAGATGAGTATGTAAACAGGGGATGTGTAGAGGTGGGAGAGGAGTATGTAAACAGGGGATCCATATAGGTGAGAGAGGAGTATGTAAACAGGGGATATGTAGAGGTGGGAGAGGAGTATGTAAACAGGGGATGTGTAGAGGTGAGAGAGGAGTATGTAAACAGGAGATGTGTAGAGGTGAGAGAGGAGTATGTAAACAGGGGATCCATATAGGTGGGAGAGGAGTATGTAAACAGGAGATGTGTAGAGGTGGGAGAGGAGTATGTAAACAGGGGATCCATATAGGTGAGAGAGGAGCATGTAAACAGGAGATGTGTAGAGGTGAGAGAGGAGTATGTAAACAGGGGATGTGTAGAGGTGGGAGAGGAGTATGTAAACAGGAGATGTGTAGAGGTGGGAGAGGAGTATGTAAACAGGAGATGTGTAGAGGTGGGAGAGGAGTATGTAAGCAGGGGATTTGTAGAGGTGGGAGAGGAGCATGTAAACATGGGATCCATATAGGTGAGAGAGGAGTATGTAAACAGGAGATGTGTAGAGGTGAGAGAGGAGTATGTAAACAGGGGATTCATATAGGTGAGAGAGGAGTATGTAAACATGGGGATGTGTAGAGGTGGGAGAGGAGTATGTAAACAGGGGATCCATATAGGTGAGAGAGGAGTATGTAAACAGGGGATGTGTAGAGGTGGGAGAGGAGCATGTAAACAGGGGATGTGTAGAGGTGGGAGAGGAGTATGTAAACAGGAGATGTGTAGAGGTGAGAGAGGAGTATGTAAACAGGGGATGTGTAGAGGTGGGAGAGGAGTATGTAAACAGGGGATTTGTAGAGGTGGGAGAGGAGCATGTAAACATGGGATCCATATAGGTGAGAGAGGAGTATGTAAACAGGAGATGTGTAGAGGTGGGAGAGGAGTATGTAAACAGGGGATTTGTAGAGGTGGGAGAGGAGCATGTAAACATGGGATCCATATAGGTGAGAGAGGAGTATGTAAACAGGAGATTCATATAGGTGAGAGAGGAGCATGTAAACAGGAGATGTGTAGAGGTGAGTAGAGGTGGGGAGAATCTGGTAATAGTGAACTTTTACAACCCAAGTAAGATACTAGAGTATTGCCATTGGGAGTGTAGAAGGTGAAGAAATGAGATGGGTAATGTGGGACTGGATAAAATGGGCAAATAGTATATATAGATAGATAGATGGGTAAATAGTACTCTCTGGGGAGGGTTAGAGATCCTTACTACCACTGGCATTCCACTGTGGTACAATACCTTACTAACACTGGCATTCCACTGTGGTACAATACCTTACTACCACTGGCATTCCACTGTGGTACAATACCTTACTACCACTTGCATTCCACTGTGGTACAATGCCTTACTACCACTTGCATTCCACTGTGGTACAATACCTCACTACCACTGGCATTCCACTGTGGTACAATACCTTACTAACACTGGCATTCCACTGTGGTACAATACCTTATTAACACTGGCATTCCACTGTGGTACAGTACCTTACTAACACTGGCATTCCACTGTGGTACAGCACCTTACTAACACTGGAATTCCACTGTGGTACAGTACCTTACTAACACTGGCATTCCACTGTGGTACAATACCTTACTAACACTGGCATTCCACTGTGGTACAGTACCTTACTAACACTGGCATTCCACTGTGGTACAGTACCTTACTAACACTGGCATTCCACTGTGGTACAGTACCTTACTAACACTGGCATTCCACTGTGGTACAGTACCTTACTAGCACTGGCATTCCAATGTGGTACAGTACCTTACTAACACTGGCATTACACTGTGGTACGGCACCTTACTAACACTGGCATTCCACTGTGGTACAGTTCCTTACTAACACTGGCATTCCACTGTGGTACAATACCTTACTACCACTGGCATTCCACTGTGGTACAGCACCTTACTAACACTGGCATTCCACTGTGGTGCAGTACAGTACCTTACTAACACTGGCATTCCACTGTGGTACAGTACAGTACCTTACTAACACTGGCATTCCACTGTGGTACAGTACAGTACCTTACTAACACTGGCATTCCACTGTGGTACAGTACAGTACCTTACTAACACTGGCATTCCACTGTGGTACAGTTCCTTACTAACACTGGCATTCCACTGTGGTACAGTTCCTTACTAACACTGGCATTCCACTGTGGTACAGTTCCTTACTAACACTGGCATTCCACTGTGGTACAGTTCCTTACTAACACTGGCATTCCACTGTGGTACAGTTCCTTACTAACACTGGCATTCCACTGTGGTACAGTTCCTTACTAACACTGGCATTCCACTGTGGTACAGTTCCTTACTAACACTGGCATTCCACTGTGGTACAGTTCCTTACTAACACTGGCATTCCACTGTGGTACAGTACCTTACTAACACTGGCATTCCACTGTGGTACAGTTCCTTACTAACACTGGCATTCCACTGTGGTACAGTTCCTTACTGACACTGGCATTCCACTGTGGTACTGTTCCTTACTAACACTGGCATTCCACTGTGGTACAGTACAGTACCTTACTAACACTGGCATTCCACTGTGGTACAGTACAGTACCTTACTAACACTGGCATTCCACTGTGGTACAGTTCCTTACTAACACTGGCATTCCACTGTGGTACAGTTCCTTACTAACACTGGCATTCCACTGTGTTACAGTACCTTACTACCACTTGCATTCCACTGTGGTACAATACCTCACTACCACTGGCATTCCACTGTGGTACAATACCTTACTAACACTGGCATTCCACTGTGGTACAGCACCTTACTAACACTGGCATTCCACTATGGTAAAGTACAGTACCATACTAACACTTGCATTCCACTGTGGTAAAGTACAGTACCATACTAACACTGGCATTCCACTGTAGTACAGTTCCTTACTAACACTGGCATTCCACTGTGGTACAGTTCCTTACTAACACTGGCATTCCACTGTGGTACAGTACCTTACTAACACTGGCATTCCACTGTGGTACAATACCTTACTAACACTAGCATTCCACTGTGGTACAGTACCTTACTTACACTGGCATTCCACTGTTGTAAAGTACAGTACCATACTAACACTGGCATTCCACTGTGGTACAGTACCTTACTAACACTGGCATTCCACTGTGGTACAATACCTTACTACCACTGGCATTCCACTGTGGTACAGCACCTTACTAACACTGGCATTCCACTGTGGTACAGTACAGTACCTTACTAACACTGGCATTCCACTGTGGTACAGTACAGTACCTTACTAACACTGGCATTCCACTGTGGTACAGTACAGTACCTTACTAACACTGGCATTCCACTGTGGTACAGTACAGTACCTTACTAACACTGGCATTCCACTCTGGTACAGTACCTTACTAACACTGGAATTCCACTGTGGTACAGTACCTTACTAACACTGGCATTCCACTGTGGTACAATACCTTACTAACACTGGCATTCCACTGTGGTACAGTACCTTACTAACACTGGCATTCCACTGTGGTACAGTACCTTACTAACACTGGCATTCCACTGTGGTACAGTTCCTTACTAACACTGGCATTCCACTGTGGTACAATTCCTTACTAACACTGGCATTCCACTGTGGTACAGTACCTTACTAACACTGGCATTCCACTATGGTAAAGTACAGTACCATACTAACACTTGCATTCCACTGTGGTAAAGTACAGTTCCTTACTAACACTGGCATTCCACTGTAGTACAGTTCCTTACTAACACTGGCATTCCACTGTGGTACAGTTCCTTACTAACACTGGCATTCCACTGTGGTACAGTACCTTACTAACACTGGCATTCCACTGTGGTACAATACCTTACTAACACTAGCATTCCACTGAGGTACAGTTCCTTACTAACACTGGCATTCCACTGTGGTACAGTATCTTACTAACACTGGCATTCCACTGTTGTAAAGTACAGTACCATACTAACACTGGCATTCCACTGTGGTACAGTACCTTACTAACACTGGCATTCCACTGTGGTACAGTACAGTACCTTACTAACACTGGCATTCCACTGTGGTACAGCACCTTACTAACACTGGCATTCCACTGTGGTACAGTACAGTACCTTACTAACACTGGCATTCCACTGTGGTACAGTACAGTACCTTACTAACACTGGCATTCCACTGTGGTACAGTACAGTACCTTACTAACACTGGCATTCCACTGTGGTACAGTACAGTACCTTACTAACACTGGCATTCCACTCTGGTACAGTACCTTACTAACACTGGCATTCAACTGTGGTACAGTACAGTACCTTACTAACACTGGCATTCCACTGTGGTACAGTACCTTACTAACACTGGCATTCCACTCTGGTACAGTACCTTACTAACACTGGCATTCCACTGTGGTACAGTACAGTACCTTACTCACACTGTCATTCCACTCTGGTACAGTACCTTACTAACATTGGCATTCCACTCTGGTACAGTACCTTACTAACACTGGCATTCCACTCTGGTACAGTACCTTACTAACACTGGCATTCCACTGTGGTACAGTACAGTACATGGGGTTTATTGACTAGAGACATTTTTTTCATTTTCTGTTGTTAACCATTGTTGTGAGACCGGCAGAGCTTTGCCTAGAACGTTTGTGTACAATAGGGGTAAAATTGTCCCCAGGTGCCAGGAACTAATCATCTGAAGGAAATAGAAAACCACTGCTCCTTTAATTGAATGTCTTGGTCAGGCTCGTGATCTAACAGATCTCTCTCTCTCTTTCCCTGCAGTGTGGAAGGTGAGGAGGCTCGTGATCTAACAGATCTCTCTCTCCTCCCTGCAGTGTGGAAGGTGAGGAGGCTTGTGATCTAACAGATCTCTCTCTCTTTCCCTGCAGTGTGGAAGGTGAGGAGGCTTGTGATCTAACAGATCTCTCTCTCTCCTCCCTGCAGTGTGGAAGGTGAGGAGGCTTGTGATCTAACAGATCTCTCTCTCCTCCCTGCAGTGTGGAAGGTGAGGAGGCTTGTGATCTAACAGATCTCTCTCTCCTCCCTGCAGTGTGGAAGGTGAGGAGGCTTGTGATCTAACAGATCTCTCTCTCTCTTTCCCTGCAGTGTGGAAGGTGAGGAGGCTTGTGATCTAACAGATCTCTCTCTCCTCCCTGCAGTGTGGAAGGTGAGGAGGCTTGTGATCTAACAGATCTCTCTCTCTCTTTCCCTGCAGTGTGGAAGGTGAGGAGGCTCGTGATCTAACAGATCACTCTCTCCTCCCTGCAGTTTGGAAGGTGAGGAGGCTTGTGATCTAACAGATCTCTCTCTCTTCTCCCTGCAGTGTGGAAGGTGAGGAGGCTTGCGCCTACGAGGTGGGCGGGTCTTTAGACCAATACAGTCGAGGCATCCCTCTAATCCACAGTGTAGACGGTACTGGGCAGGACCGCTTCGACAGTGGACATCTCTTCAGCCACGTGGTGTTACCAGGGCAACCACAGTCACGACGACCCAAGCTGCAGCACAACCAGTCCATCCTCAGGAAGCAGGCTGAGGAGGAGGCAATCAAATGCTCCCGATCCCTGTCTGAGAGCTATGAGCTGTCAGCCGACCTACAGGACAAAAAGGTAGGGAACACATGGTACGGTATAGCACACATAGGACCAGTAGAGGGAGAGAGCAGTGCTAGTTAACTAGATAGTTACTCCCTACCCACTGACTCTAGCTCAGGGAGAGGCTGTGCTAGTTAACTAGATAGTTACTCCCTACCCACTGACTCTAGCTCAGGGAGAGGCAGTGCTAGTTAACTAGATAGTCAGTGGGTAGGGTGTAACTTACTCAGGGCCACACCACTCAGACTCTGGAGTTCAACTAGTTTCCATGACGACCAAGAAAAGGAGGTAAAGTCAGATGGGTTGTACCTAGGCCTGTAGAGGTCATGAAATTTGGTCAGCCGGTGATTGTCAATTATATAACTGCCGTTCTCATGGTATTTGTCCGTTAATTAACATAAACACATTCAGCAACTCCTGGCTTCCACACGCAACGTACAAGCCACTGATGCATCTACATTTGAGCAAGTCTAATACATCCATGTAATATAGTCTACCTACACCATCACAATAAATCCATGTAATATAGTCTACACCATCACAATATATCCATGTAATATAGTCTACCTACACCATCACAATAAATCCATGTAATATAGTCTACACCATCACAATAAATCCATGTAATATAGTCTACCTACACCATCACAATAAATCCATGTAATATAGTCTACCTACACCATCACAATAAATCCATGTAATATAGTCTACACCATCACAATAAATCCATGTAATATAGTCTACCTACACCATCACAATAAATCCATGTAATATAGTCTACACCATCACAATATATCCATGTAATATAGCCTACACCATCACAATAAATCCATGTAATATAGTCTACCTACACCATCACAATAAATCCATGTAATATAGTCTACACCATCACAATAAATCCATGTAATATAGTCTACCTACACCATCACAATAAATCCATGTAATATAGTCTACCTACACCGTCACAATAAATCCATGTAATATAGTCTACCTACACCATCACAATAAATCCATGTAACATAGTCTACCTACACCATCACAATAAATCCATGTAATATAGTCTACACCGTCACAATAAATCCATGTAATATAGTCTACCTACACCATCACAATAAATCCATGTAATATAGTCTACCTACACCATCACAATAAATCCATGTAATATAGTCTACCTACACCATCACAATAAATCCATGTAATATAGTCTACCTACACCGTCACAATAAATCCATGTAATATAGTCTACCTACACCGTCACAATAAATCCATGTAATATAGTCTACACCATCACAATAAATCCATGTAATATAGTCTACCTACACCATCACAATAAATCCATGTAATATAGTCTACCTACACCATCACAATAAATCCATGTAATATAGTCTACCTACACCATCACAATAAATCCATGTAATATAGTCTACACCGTCACAATAAATCCATGTAATATAGGCTTCCTAGACCATCACAATAAATCCATGTAATATAGTCTACACCATCACAATAAATCCATGTAATATAGTCTACCTACACCATCACAATAAATCCATGTAATATAGTCTACCTACACCGTCACAATAAACCCATGTAATATAGTCTACCTACACCATCACAATAAATCCATGTAATATAGTCTGCCTACACCGTCACAATAAATCCATGTTATATAGTCTACCTACACCGTCACAATAAATCCATGTTATATAGTCTACCTACACAGTCACAATAAATCCATGTTATATAGTCTACCTACACAGTCACAATAAATCCATGTAATATAGTATACCTACACCATCACAATAAATCCATGTAATATAGTCTACACCGTCACAATAAATCCATGTAATATAGTCTACCTACACCGTCACAATAAATCCATGTAATATAGTCTACCTACACCGTCACAATAAATCCATGTAATATAGTCTACCTACACCGTCACAATAAATCCATGTAATATAGTCTACCTACACCGTCACAATAAATCCCTTATTTATTTTAGAAAGGTCTAAAGAAACATGAGATGAAGAAAATGTAGTCTATTTCAGTAGAACAGAATAGCATACTGAGTTGTCCTGATGTTAGGTCCTGATCTGGCTGTGCCATATGGCTGTAGGCTACACTAGTTCATCGATCAGACTAGATTTGATTAGAATTCCGTGGCATTATTTTATAGTATGAAGAATACAATTGAACACAGCTGAATAAAATATAAAGGATATTTTCGGCAAACGATTTGGAGTGCTCACATACAGCTATTCTTTGTTGAGCGGTTAACAAAGAAATATATATTACTATATGCTTAATGTAGAGTTATTAATGTAACTTTAGTTGTTCTACAAACGTTGGGCTATATGTTTAGATGTACAATACATTGTAAGGCTGCATGATGGGACTCCAATGATGATTGTTTTAAAAGTCACAAGAAAGCACGAGCTCTGCTTTGTTTTTTAAACATGCTGTACACACTACATCCATCTCTCATTCACAATTCGACAAGCACTCCATGTCCAAAACTTAAACGAGCATAACTTTTAAGTTCAAGTTTCAACTTGATTTGTTCCAGAGGGTAATTGGTTTTGCAGCAGCGGAGCATTAAAAACAACAAGAAACATACAAAACATTAACATTTACCTGCATTACAAAGATACAGTTATAGTGACTACAATTAACTAGTACATAATGTCATAGGGCTGACAGCCACCAGTACAAATATATATATATATATATATATATATATATATATATATATATATACAGTTCTAATGATTGACATTAGCATCAGCACAAAGGTATAGCAATACAAATAAGTAAAGTGCAATAGTTCTGGAGGACCGGTACACTCAGCTGTCTCCATTTCAGAGGCAATAGACAACAATAGGCTATTATAGCCAGCAATGGCTGTTATGCCTTAATTCTGCCGGAATATATGGGTATCCATAATAAACCCCAGGAAGAGTAGCTGCTGCCTTGACAGGAACTAATGGGATCCATAATAAACCCCAGGAAGAGTAGCTGCTGCCTTGGCAGGAACTAATGGGGATCCATAATAAACCTCAGGAAGAGTAGCTGCTGCCCTGGCAGGAACTAATGGGGATTCATAATAAACCCCAGGAAGAGTAGCTGATGCCTTGGCAGGAACTAATGGGATCCATAATAAACCCCAGGAAGAGTAGCTGCTGCCTTGGCAGGAACTAATGGGGATCCACAATAAACCACAGGAAGAGTAGTTGCTGGCTTGACAGGAACTAATGGGGATCCATAATAAACCCCAGGAAGAGTAGCTGCTGCCTTGGCAGGAACTAATGGGGAACCATAATAAACCCCAGGAAGAGTAGCTGCTGGCTTGACAGGAACTAATGGGGATCCATAATAAACCCCAGGAAGAGTAGCTGCTGCCTTGGCAGGAACTAATGGGGATCCATAATAAACCCCAGGAAGAGTAGCTGCTGCCTTGGCAGGAACTAATGGGGATCCATGATAAACCCCAGGAAGAGTAGCTGCTGCCTTGGCAGGAACTAATAGGGATTCATAATAAACCCCAGGAAGAGTAGCTGCTGCCTTGGCAGGAACTAATGGGGATCCATAATAAACCCCAGGAAGAGTAGCTGCTGCCTTGGCAGGAACTAATGGGGATCCATAATAAACCCCAGGAAGAGTAGCTGCTGCCTTGGCAGGAACTAATGGGGATCGATGATAAACCCCAGGAAGAGTAGCTGCTGCCTTGGCAGGAACTAATGGGGATCCATAATAAACCCCAGGAAGAGTAGCTGCTGACTTGACAGGAACTAATGGGGATCCATGATAAACCCCAGGAAGAGTAGCTGCTGCCTTGGCAGGAACTAATGGGGATCCATAATAAACCCCAGGAAGAGTAGCTGCTGCCTTGGTAGGAACTAATGGGGATCCATGATAAACCCCAGGAAGAGTAGCTGCTGCCTTGGCAGGAACTAATGGGGATCCATAATAAACCCCAGGAAGAGTAGCTGCTGCCTTGGCAGGAACTAATGGGGATCCATAATAAACCCCAGGAAGAGTAGCTGCTGCCTTGGCAGGAACTAATGGGGAACCATAATAAACCCCAGGAAGAGTAGCTGCTGACTTGACAGGAACTAATGGGGATCCATAATAAACCCCAGGAAGAGTAGCTGTTGCCTTGACAGGAACTAATGGGGATCCATAATAAACCCCAGGAAGAGTATTTGCTGCCTTGGTAGGAACTAATGGGGATCCATAATAAACCACAGGAAGAGTAGCTGCTGCCTTGGCAGGAACTAATGGGGATCCATAATAAACCACAGGAAGAGTAGCTGCTGCCTTGGCAGGAACTAATGGGGATCCATAATAAACCCCAGGAAGAGTAGCTGCTGCCTTGACAGGAACTAATGGGGATCCATAATAAATACAAATACAAGTGTAACTTTAGTATGCCTACTATGGTGTACCATGTTACCGTGTGACTGTGTTACAGTTACTATGCTACTGTGTTACAGTTACTATGCTACTGTGTTACAGTTACTATGCTACTGTGTTACTGTGCTACTGTGTTACTGTTACTATGCTACTGTTACTGTGCTACTGTGTTACTGTGTTACTGTGCTACTGTGTTACTATGCTACTGTGTTACTGTGCTACTGTGTTACTGTTACTATGCTACTGTGTTACTATGCTACTGTGTTACAGTTACTGTGCTACTGTGTTACTGTTACTATGCTACTGTGTTACTATGCTACTGTGTTACTGTGCTACTGTGTTACTGTTACTATGCTACTGTGTTACTGTTACTATGCTACTGTGTTACTATGCTACTGTGTTACTATGCTACTGTGTTACTGTGCTACTGTGTTACTGTTACTATGCTACTGTGTTACTGTTACTATGCTACTGTGTTACTATGCTACTGTGTTACTATGCTACTGTGTTACTATGCTACTGTGTTACTATGCTACTGTGTTACTGTTACTATGCTACTGTGTTACTATGCTACTGTGTTACTGTTACTATGCTACTGTGTTACTGTTACTATGCTACTGTGTTACTGTTACTATGCTACTGTGTTACTGTTACTATGCTACTGTGTTACTGTTACTATGCTACTGTGCTACTGTGTTACTATGCTACTGTGTTACTGTTACTATGCTACTGTCAAATCAAAATCAAATCAAATCAAATCAAATCAAATTTTATTTGTCACATACACATGGTTAGCAGATGTTAATGCGAGTGTAGCGAAATGCTTGTGCTTCTAGTTCCGACAATGCAGTAATAACCAACAAGTAATCTAACTAACAATTCCAAAACTACTGTCTTGTACACAGTGTAAGGGGATAAAGAATATGTACATAAGGATATATGAATGAGTGATGGTACAGAGCAGCATAGGCAAGATACAGTAGATGGTATCGAGTACAGTATGTACAAATGAGATGAGTATGTAAACAAAGTGGCATAGTTTAAAGTGGCTAGTGATACATGTATTACATAAGGATACAGTCGATGATATAGAGTACAGTATATACGTATGCATATGAGATGAATAATGTAGGGTAAGTAACATTATATAAGGTAGCATTGTTTAAAGTGGCTAGTGATATATTTACATCATTTCCCATCAATTCCCATTATTAAAGTGGCTGGAGTTGAGTCAGTGTCAGTGTGTTGGCAGCAGCCACTCAATGTTAGTGGTGGCTGTTTAACAGTCTGATGGCCTTGAGATAGAAGCTGTTTTTCAGTCTCTCGGTCCCAGCTTTGATGCACCTGTACTGACCTCGCCTTCTGGATGATAGCGGGGTGAACAGGCAGTGGCTCGGGTGGTTGATGTCCTTGATGATCTTTATGGCCTTCCTGTGACATCGGGTGGTGTAGGTGTCCTGGAGGGCAGGTAGTTTGCCCCCGGTGATGCGTTGTGCAGACCTCACCACCCTCTGGAGAGCCTTACGGTTGAGGGCGGAGCAGTTACCGTACCAGGCGGTGATACAGCCCGCCAGGATGCTCTCGATTGTGCATCTGTAGAAGTTTGTGAGTGCTTTTGGTGACAAGCCAAATTTCTTCAGCCTCCTGAGGTTGAAGAGGCGCTGCTGCGCCTTCTTCACAATGCTGTCTGTGTGAGTGGACCAATTCAGTTTGTCTGTGATGTGTATGCCGAGGAACTTAAAACTTGCTACCCTCTCCACTACTGTTCCATCGATGTGGATAGGGGGGTGTTCCCTCTGCTGTTTCCTGAAGTCCACAATCATCTCCTTAGTTTTGTTGACGTTGAGTGTGAGGTTATTTTCCTGACACCACACTCCGAGGGCCCTCACCTCCTCCCTGTAGGCCGTCTCGTCGTTGTTAGTAATCAAGCCTACCACTGTTGTGTCGTCCGCAAACTTGATGATTGAGTTGGAGGCGTGCGTGGCCACGCAGTCGTGGGTGAACAGGGAGTACAGGAGAGGGCTCAGAACGCACCCTTGTGGGGCCCCAGTGTTGAGGATCAGCGGGGAGGAGATGTTGTTGCCTACCCTCACCACCTGGGGGCGGCCCGTCAGGAAGTCCAGTACCCAGTTGCACAGGGCGGGGTCGAGACCCAGGGTCTCGAGCTTGATGACGAGCTTGGAGGGTACTATGGTGTTGAATGCCGAGCTGTAGTCAATGAACAGCATTCTCACATAGGTATTCCTCTTGTCCAGATGGGTTAGGGCGGTGTGCAGTGTGGTTGAGATTGCATCGTCTGTGGACCTATTTGGGCGGTAAGCAAATTGGAGTGGGTCTAGGGTGTCAGGTAGGGTGGAGGTGATATGGTCCTTGACTAGTCTCTCAAAGCACTTCATGATGACGGAAGTGAGTGCTACGGGGCGGTAGTCGTTTAGCTCAGTTACCTTAGCTTTCTTGGGAACAGGAACAATGGTGGCCCTCTTGAAGCATGTGGGAACAGCAGACTGGTATAGGGATTGATTGAATATGTCCGTAAACACACCGGCCAGCTGGTCTGCGCATGCTCTGAGGGCGCGGCTGGGGATGCCGTCTGGGCCTGCAGCCTTGCGAGGGTTAACACGTTTAAATGTCTTACTCACCTCGGCTGCAGTGAAGGAGAGACCGCATGTTTTCGTTGCCGGCCGTGTCAGTGGCACTGTATTGTCCTCAAAGCGGGCAAAAAAGTTGTTTAGTCTGCCTGGGAGCAGGACATCCTGGTCCGTGACTGGGCTGGATTTCTTCCTGTAGTCCGTGATTGACTGTAGACCCTGCCACATGCCTCTTGTGTCTGAGCCGTTGAATTGAGATTCTACTTTGTCTCTGTACTGACGCTTAGCTTGTTTGATAGCCTTGCGGAGGGAATAGCTGCACTGTTTGTATTCGGTCATGTTACCAGACACCTTCCCCTGATTAAAAGCAGTGGTTCGCGCTTTCAGTTTCACGCGAATGCTGCCATCAATCCACGGTTTCTGGTTAGGGAATGTTTTAATCGTTGCTATGGGAACGACATCTTCAACGCACGTTCTAATGAACTCACACACCGAATCAGCGTATTCGTCAATGTTGTTGTCTGACGCAATACGAAACATGTCCCAGTCCACGTGGTGGAAGCAGTCTTGGAGTGTGGAGTCAGCTTGGTTGGACCAGCGTTGGACAGACCTCAGCGTGGGAGCCTCTTGTTTTAGTTTCTGTCTGTAGGCAGGGATCAACAAAATGGAGTCGTGGTCAGCTTTTCCGAAAGGGGGGCGGGGCAGGGCCTTATATGCGTCGCGGAAGTTAGAGTAACAATGATCCAAGGTCTTTCCACCCCTGGTTGCGCAATCGATATGCTGATAAAATTTAGGGAGTCTTGTTTTCAGATTAGCCTTGTTAAAATCCCCAGCTACAATGAATGCAGCCTCCGGATGAATGGTTTCCAGTTTGCAAAGAGTTAAATAAAGTTCGTTCAGAGCCATCGATGTGTCTGCTTGGGGGGGGGGTGTATACGGCTGTGATTATAATCGAAGAGAATTCTCTTGGTAGATAATGCGGTCTACATTTGATTGTGAGGAATTCTAAATCAGGTGAACAGAAGGATTTGAGTTCCTGTATGTATGTCATCACACCATGTCACGTTAGTCATAAGGCATACGCCGCCGCCCCTCTTCTTACCAGAAAGTTGTTTGTTTCTGTCTGCGCGATGTGTGGAGAAACCCGTTGGCTGCACCGCTTCGGATAGAGTCTCTCCAGTGAGCCACGTTTCCGTGAAGCAAAGAACGTTACAGTCTCTGATGTCCCTCTGGAATGCTACCCTTGCTCGGATTTCATCAACCTTGTTGTCAAGAGACTGGACATTGGCAAGAAGAATGCTAGGGAGTGGTGCACGATGTGCCCGTCTCCGGAGTCTGACCAGAAGACCGCCTCGTTTCCCTCTTTTTTGGAGTTGTTTTTTTTTTGGGTCGCTGCATGGAATCCACTCAGTTGTTCTGTTTGTAAGGCAGAACACAGGATCCGCGTCGCGAAAAACATATTCTTGGTAGTACTGATGGTGAGTTGATGCTGATCTTATATTCAGTAGTTCTTCTCGACTGTATGTAATGAAACCTAAGATGAGCTGGGGTACTAATGTAAGAAATAACACGTAAAAAAACAAAAAACTGCATAGTTTCCTAGGAACGCGAAGCGAGGCGGCCATCTCTGTCGGCGCCGGAAGTGGGTGTGTTACTGTTACTATGCTACTGTGCTACTGTGTTACTATGCTACTGTGTTACTGTTACTATGCTACTGTGCTACTGTTACTATGCTACTGTGTTACTGTTACTATGCTACTGTGTTACTATGCTACTGTGTTACTATGCTACTGTGTTACTGTGCTACTGTGTTACTGTTACTATGCTACTGTGCTACTGTGTTACTGTTACTATGCTACTGTGCTACTGTGTTACTATGCTACTGTGTTACTGTTACTATGCTACTGTGCTACTGTTACTATGCTACTGTGTTACTGTTACTATGCTACTATGTTACTGTTACTATGCTACTGTGTTACTATGCTACTGTGTTACTATGCTACTGTGTTACTATGCTACTGTGTTACTGTGCTACTGTGTTACTGTTACTATGCTACTGTGTTACTGTTACTATGCTACTGTGTTACTATGCTACTGTGTTACGATGCTACTGTGTTACTGTGCTACTGTGTTACTGTGCTACTGTGTTACTGTTACTATGCTACTGTGTTATCGTGTTACTGTGTTACAGAACTATAGATCGATTCTATATGTGTTTGTTCATTTGTTTCTGGTTATGTTATTCCCCTAAATGTGTGGGCATGTATACTGAGCATTCAAAACTTTAAGAACATCTGCCCTTTCATGACAGACTGACCAGGTGAATCCAGGTCAAGGCTATGATCCCTTGTTGATGTCACCTGTTAAATCAACTTCAATCAGTGTAGATGAAGGGGAGGAGAAAGGTTAAAGAAGGATTTTTAAGCCTTGAGACAATTCCACATGGATTGTGTATGTGTGCCATTCAGAGGGGAATGGGCAAGACAAACAATTTTACTGCTTTTGAATGAGGTATGGTAGTAGGTGCCAGGCGCACCGATTTGTATCAAGAACTGTAACGCTGTTGGGTTGTTCATGCTCAACTGTTTCCGTGTGTATCAGGAATGGTCCGCCACTCAAAGGACATCCAGCCAACATGACACAACTGTGGGAAGCATTGGAGTCAACATGGGCCAGAATCCCTGTGGAACCCTTTCAACACTGTTCTGAGGGCAAAAGTGGGGGTGCAACTCAATAATAGGAAGGTGTTCCGGATTTTTGGTATACTCAGTGTATGTCACATAGTAATTTGAAATGGCTTGTAATGTAAATGAACATGTAAAGGGGTAACCAAACTTCTCATGCTGTCGATTGATTGGTTGGTTGATTGATTGGTTGATTGATTGGTTGGTTGATTGATTGTCTTCTCTCACTCCTCCAGGTGGAGATGCTGGAGCGTAAGTATGGAGGCCGTTTCATAACGCGTCATGCGGCCCGCACCATCCAGACAGCCTTCCGCCAGTATCAGATGAACAAGAACTTTAAACGTCTCCGCAGTTCCATGTCCGAGAACCGCATGTCCCGACGTATCGTCCTGTCCAGCATGAGGATGCAGTTCTCCTTGGAAGGCCCTGAGAATGTTCATCAGTCGTCCTTCCTCACCGACAACGGAACCAAACACCTGGGGGCCCTGGTCCAATCAGAATGCAGCTCTGACCTGGGGGGTGTGGTCCCAGGTACTATGAAGTCACCTGTGGTGGCCCAGAACGATGACTTCACTGACGCTATAACGGAGCTGGAGGACGCGTTCTCCCGTCAGGTCAAGTCTCTGGCCGAGTCGATAGACGATGCTCTGAATAGTAGGAGTCTGCACAGGGAGGAGGGGGGGCCAGGAGAGACGAGGCAAGGGGGTAGAGGACACCCTGACCTGGACAAAGACCGAGAGAGAGAGCTGTTCTCCTACCAGGTCAAACCCTCCTCACACAGCAGTGCGGAACACCACAAACTGGATGAGATGTCAGCATCATACAGCGATGTGACTCTCTACATCGATGAGGAAGAGCTGTCCCCTCCTCTCCCTCTGTCTCAGTCCCTGGACCATTCCTACTCTCCTCTCCCTCTGTCCCAGTCCCTGGACCATACCTACTCTCCTCTCCCTCTGTCTCAGTCCCTAGAGCGCCCCTACACCCCCCTACCATCGGTAGACCGGCCCTCCTCCAAAGAGTCGGAGCTGCGTTTGCGTTCTCTCTCCTGGTCTCTGGTCCATAAGGATGATAAAGGTCAGGGGTCAGACACCTCCTGCCGCAGCACACCCTCCCTGAAGCAGCAGGAGCAGAGGCTTAGGGTCGACCGTCTCCCGCTGCTGACCATCGAGCCGCCCAGCGACAGCTCTGTGGAGCTCAGTGACCGTTCCGACCGCTCCATTCTGAAGAGACAGAAAGCCTACGATCGCCAGCCCATTAGTCAGCAAGCCAGCCCCAAACATCCCCCTCCTCACCCCTCCTTGTCTCACCCCCGTGGCCTGCCCCCCAAGGGAACCTCCTGGGATGAGGATGCTCCCCGCTACCGGCCACGTGCATTAGAGGCCCACCTGGCGATCAACGGGATGGCTAACCGGCAGAGCAAGTCAGAGTCGGACTTCTCAGATGGGGACAATGACAGTATCAACTCTACATCTAACAGTAATGACACTATTAACTGCAGCTCTGAGTCCTCCAGTAGAGAACAGACCCTCAGAAAACAGACCTATCACAAAGAGACACGCAGCAGCTGGGACTCACCGGCCTTCAGTAATGATATCATCAGGAAGAGACACTATCGTATCGGACTAAACCTGTTTAACAAGTAGGTTCAGGACAGAGGCACACACACTGAAGTCTGAGTTAAATTACCTAGTCCTTTTGAAGCAGTCTGATCAGTGGTTGTAATCAGAGATCAGTGGTTGTAATCAGAGATCAGTGGTTGTAATCCGAGATCATTTGTTGTAATCCGAGATCAGTGGTTGTAATCAGAGATCAGTGGTTGTAATCAGAGATCAGTGGTAGTAATCAGAGATCAGTGGTTGTAATAAGAGATCAGTGGTTGTAATCAGAGATCAGTGGCTGTAATCAGAGATCAGTGGCTGTAATCAGAGATCAGTGGCTGTAATCAGAGATCAGTGGCTGTAATCAGAGATCAGTGGCTGTAATCAGAGATCAGTGGTTGTAATCAGAGATCAGTGGTTGTAATCAGAGATCAGTGGTTGTAATCAGAGATCAGTGGTGGTAATCAGAGATCAGTGGTGGTAATCAGAGATCAGTGGTGGTAATCAGAGATCAGTGGTGGTAATCAGCGATCAGTGGTGGTAATCAACGATCAGAGGTTGTAATCAGTGGTTGTAATCGGAGATCGGTGGTTGTAATCGGAGATCGGTGGTTGTAATCGGAGATCGGTGGTTGTAATCGGAGATCGGTGGTTGTAATCGGATATCGGTGGTTGTAATCGGTGGTTGTAATCGGCGATCGGTGGTTGTAATCGGCGATCGGTGGTGGTAATCGGAGATCGGTGGTGGTAATCGGAGATCGGTGGTGGTAATCAGTGGTGGTAATCAGTGGTGGTAATCAGTGGTGGTAATCTGTGGTGGTAATCAGTAATCAGTGGTGGTAATCAGTAATCAGTGGTGGTAATCAGTGGTTATAATCTGTGGTTATTATCAGTGGTTATTATCAGTGGTGGTAATCAGTGGTTATAATCAGTGGTGGTAATCAGTGGTTATAATCAGTGGTGGTAATCAGTGATCAGTGGTTATAATCAGAGATCAGTGGTTGTAATCAGAGATCAGTGGTTGTAATCAGAGATCAGTGGTTGTAATCAGAGATCAGTGGTTGTAATCAGAGATCAGTGGTTGTAATCAGAGATCAGTGGTGGTAATCAGAGATCAGTGGCTGTAATCAGAGATCAGTGGCTGTAATCAGAGATCAGTGGCTGTAATCAGAGATCAGTGGCTGTAATCAGAGATCAGTGGCTGTAATCAGAGATCAGTGGTTGTAATCAGAGATCAGTGGTTGTAATCAGAGATCAGTGGTGGTAATCAGAGATCAGTGGTGGTAATCAGAGATCAGTGGTGGTAATCAGAGATCAGTGGTGGTAATCAGAGATCAGTGGTGGTAATCAGCGATCAGTGGTGGTAATCAACGATCAGAGGTTGTAATCAGTGGTTGTAATCGGAGATCGGTGGTTGTAATCGGAGATCGGTGGTTGTAATCGGAGATCGGTGGTTGTAATCGGAGATCGGTGGTTGTAATCGGATATCGGTGGTTGTAATCGGTGGTTGTAATCGGCGATCGGTGGTTGTAATCGGAGATCGGTGGTGGTAATCGGAGATCGGTGGTGGTAATCGGAGATCGGTGGTGGTAATCAGTGGTGGTAATCAGTGGTGGTAATCAGTGGTGGTAATCTGTGGTGGTAATCAGTAATCAGTGGTGGTAATCAGTAATCAGTGGTGGTAATCAGTGGTTATAATCTGTGGTTATTATCAGTGGTTATTATCAGTGGTGGTAATCAGTGGTTATAATCAGTGGTGGTAATCAGTGGTTATAATCAGTGGTGGTAATCAGTGATCAGTGGTTATAATCAGAGATCAGTGGTTGTAATCAGAGATCAGTGGTTGTAATCAGAGATCAGTGGTTGTAATCAGAGATCAGTGGTTGTAATCAGAGATCAGTGGTTGTAATCAGAGATCAGTGGTGGTAATCAGAGATCAGTGGTGGTAATCAGCGATCAGTGGTGGTAATCAACGATCAGAGGTTGTAATCAGTGGTTGTAATCGGAGATCGGTGGTTGTAATCGGAGATCGGTGGTTGTAATCGGAGATCGGTGGTTGTAATCGGATATCGGTGGTTGTAATCGGTGGTTGTAATCGGCGATCGGTGGTTGTAATCGGAGATCGGTGGTGGTAATCGGAGATCGGTGGTGGTAATCGGAGATCGGTGGTGGTAATCAGTGGTGGTAATCAGTGGTGGTAATCTGTGGTGGTAATCAGTAATCAGTGGTGGTAATCAGTAATCAGTGGTGGTAATCAGTGGTTATAATCTGTGGTTATTATCAGTGGTTATTATCAGTGGTGGTAATCAGTGGTTATAATCAGTGGTGGTAATCAGTGGTTATAATCAGTGGTGGTAATCAGTGATCAGTGGTTATAATCAGTGGTTATAATCAGTGGTTATAATCAGTGGTTATAATCAGTGGTTATAATCAGTGGTTTTAATCAGTGGTTATAATCAGTGGTTGTAATCAGTGGTTGTAATCAGTGGTGGTAATCAGTGGTGGTAATCAGTGGTGGTAATCAGTGGTTATAATCAGTGGTGGTAATCAGTGGTTATAATCAGTGGTGGTAATCAATGGTTTTAATCAGTGGTGAGAATCAGTGGTTGTAATTAGTGGTGGTAATTAGTGGTGGTAATCAGTGGTGGTAATCGGTGGTTTTAATCAGTGGTGGTAATCAGTGGTGGTAATCAGTGGTTATAATCAGTGGTTATAATCAGTGGTTATAATCAGTGGTTATAATCAGTGGTTTTAATCAGTGGTTTTAATCAGTGGTGGTAATCAGTGGTGGTAATCAGTGGTGGTAATCAGTGGTTTTAATCAGTGGTTATAATCAGTGGTGGTAATCAGTGGTTATAATCAGTGGTGGTAATCAGTGGTGGTAATCAGTGGTTGTAATCAGTGGTTATAATCAGTGGTGGTAATCAGTGGTTATAATCAGTGGTGGTAATCAGTGGTTATAATCAGTGGTTATAATCAGTGGTTATAATCAGTGGTTATAATCAGTGGTGGTAATCAGTGGTGGTAATCAGTGGTTTTAATCAGTGGTTATAATCAGTGGTTTTAATCAGTGGTGGTAATCAGTGGTTATAATCAGTGGTGGTAATCAGTGGTGGTAATCAGTGGTTATAATCAGTGATGGTAATCAGTGGTGGTAATCAGTGGTGGTAATCAGTGGTTATAATCAGTGGTTATAATCAGTGGTGGTAATCAGTGGTTATAATCAGTGGTGGTAATCAGTGGTGGTAATCAGTGGTGGTAATCAGTGGTTATAATCAGTGGTTATAATCAGTGGTTATAATCAGTGGTTATAATCAGTGGTTATAATCAGTGGTTGTAATCAGTGGTTGTAATCAGTGGTTGTAATCAGTGGTTGTAATCAGTGGTGGTAATCAGTGGTTTTAATCAGTGGTTATAATCAGTGGTTATAATCAGTGGTTTTAATCAGTGGTGGTAATCAGTGGTTATAATCAGTGGTGGTAATCAGTGGTGGTAATCAGTGGTTATAATCAGTGATGGTAATCAGTGGTGGTAATCAGTGGTGGTAATCAGTGGTTATAATCAGTGGTTATAATCAGTGGTGGTAATCAGTGGTTATAATCAGTGGTGGTAATCAGTGGTGGTAATCAGTGGTGGTAATCAGTGGTTATAATCAGTGGTTATAATCAGTGGTTATAATCAGTGGTTTTAATCAGTGGTTGTAATCAGTGGTTGTAATCAGTGGTTGTAATCAGTGGTTGTAATCAGTGGTTGTAATCAGTGGTTTTAATCAGAGATCAGTGGTTTTAATCAGAGATCAGTGGTTTTAATCAGAGATCAGTGGTTTTAATCAGAGATCAGTGGTTGTGTTCAGTGATTGTAATCAGCATCCAATCAAAATGTATTTGAGATTATTCCAAACATAGGGTGCAAGGAAAAGAAAGGCAGATTTACCTAACTCTGTAGACACCGAAGGAGTCGCCAAAGTTAACCAACCTTGTGAACGGGTAACTTAAAATGTTAAATATTTTCAGTGACGTTAGGTAAGTCGGAAGCTTATGAAGCAGGGCTTTGTAAACAAGGAGAGCGTAGTGATGTGATCTACTTGACTTTAAAGAGGTCCCGACAACATTTTGGTAAAGAATGCAGTGATGAGTAATAAATCTGTCTCTGTGATAAAACGAAGGGTACTGTGATAAACGTTATCCATGGACTTAAGAGAAGAGGCAGCTGCACAATGATAAATAGTATCACTATAATGAAGAACAGATAGACAGGTTGATACATAGTATCACCATAACAACAGGTAGACAGGTTGATAAATAGTATCACCATAACAACAGGTAGAAAGGTTGATAAATAGTATCACCATAACAACAGGTAGAAAGGTTGATACATAGTATCACCATAACAACAACAGGTAGACAGGTTGATAAATAGTATCACAATAACAACAGGTAGACAGGTTGATACATAGTATCACCATAACAACAGGTAGACAGGTTGATACATAGTATCACCATAACAACAGGTAGAAAGGTTGATACATAGTATCACCATAACAACAACAGGTAGAAAGGTTGATAAATAGTATCACCACAACAACAACGGAGAAAGTTGATAAATAGTATCACCATAACAACAGGTTGATAAATAGTATCACCACAACAACAACAGGTAGACAAATTGATACATAGTATCACCATAACAACAGATAGAAAGGTTGATAAATAGTATCACCATAACAACAGGTAGACAGGTTGATAAATAGTATCACCATAACAACAATAGGTAGACAGGTTGATAAATAGTATCACCATAACAACAACAGGTAGAAATGTTGATAAATAGTATCACCATAACAACAACAGGTAGACAGGCTGATAAATGGTATCACAATAACAACAGGTAGACAGGTTGATAAATAGTATCACCATAAGAAAACAGGTAGAAAGGTTGATAAATAGTATCACCATAACAACAGGTAGAAAAGTTGATACATAGTGTCACCATAACAACAGGTAGAAAGGTTGATAAATAGTATCACCATAACAACAGGTAGAAAAGTTGATAAATAGTATCACCATAACAACAGGTAGAAAGGTTGATACATAGTATCACCATAACAACAACAGGTAGAAAGGTTGATAAATAGTATCACCATAAGAAAACAGGTAGAAAGGTTGATAAATAGTATCACCATAACAACAGGTAGAAAGGTTGATAAATAGTATCACCATAACAACAGGTAGAAAGGTTGATAAATAGTATCACCATAACAACAACAGGTAGACAGGTTGATAAATAGTATCACCATAACAACAACAGGTAGACAGGTTGATAAATAGTATCACCATAACAACAGGTAGAAAGGTTGATAAATAGTATCACCACAACAACAACAGGCAGAAAGGTTGATACATAGTATCACCACAACAACAACAGGTAGACAGGTTGATACATAGTATCACCATAACAACAGGTTGATAAATAGTATCACCACAACAACAACAGGTAGACAAGTTGATAAATAGTATCACCATAACAACAGTTAGAAAGGTTGATAAATAGTATCACCATAACAACAGGTAGAAAGGTTGATTTAATAGTATCACCATAACAACAGGTAGAAAGGTTGATACATAGTATCACCATAACAACAACAGGTAGAAAGGTTGATAAATAGTATCACCATAAGAAAACAGGTAGAAAGGTTGATAAATAGTATCACCATAACAACAGGTAGAAAGGTTGATAAATAGTATCACCATAACAACAGGTAGAAAGGTTGATACATAGTATCACCATAACAACAACAGGTAGAAAGGTTGATAAATAGTATCACCATAAGAAAACAGGTAGAAAGGTTGATAAATAGTATCACCATAACAACAGGTTGATAAATAGTATCACCACAACAACAACAGGTAGAAAGGTTGATACATAGCATCATCATAACAACAACAGGTAGACAGGTTGATAAATAGTATCACCATAACAACAGGTAGACAGGTTGATACATAGTATCACCATAACAACAGGTAGAAAGGTTGATAAATAGTATCACCATAACAACAGGTTGATAAATAGTATCACCATAACAACAGGTTGATAAATAGTATCACCATAACAACAACAGGTAGACAGGTTGATACATAGTATCACCACAACAACAGGTAGAAAGGTTGATACATAGTATCACCATAACAACAGGTTGATAAATAGTATCACCACAACAACAACAGGTAGACAAGTTGATAAATAGTATCACCATAACAACAGTTAGAAAGGTTGATAAATAGTATCACCATAACAACAGGTAGAAAGGTTGATTTAATAGTATCACCATAACAACAGGTAGAAAGGTTGATACATAGTATCACCATAACAACAACAGGTAGAAAGGTTGATAAATAGTATCACCATAAGAAAACAGGTAGAAAGGTTGATAAATAGTATCACCATAACAACAGGTAGAAAGGTTGATAAATAGTATCACCATAACAACAGGTAGAAAGGTTGATACATAGTATCACCATAACAACAACAGGTAGAAAGGTTGATAAATAGTATCACCATAAGAAAACAGGTAGAAAGGTTGATAAATAGTATCACCATAACAACAGGTTGATAAATAGTATCACCACAACAACAACAGGTAGAAAGGTTGATACATAGCATCATCATAACAACAACAGGTAGACAGGTTGATAAATAGTATCACCATAACAACAGGTAGACAGGTTGATACATAGTATCACCATAACAACAGGTAGAAAGGTTGATAAATAGTATCACCATAACAACAGGTTGATAAATAGTATCACCATAACAACAGGTTGATAAATAGTATCACCATAACAACAACAGGTAGACAGGTTGATACATAGTATCACCACAACAACAGGTAGAAAGGTTGATACATAGTATCACCACAACAACAGGTAGACAGGTTGATACATAGTATCACCATAACAACAGGTAGAAAGGTTGATAAATAGTATCACCATAACAACAGGTTGATAAATTGTATCACCATAACAACAACAGGTAGACAGGTTGATACATAGTATCACCACAACAACAGTTAGAAAGGTTGATACATAGTTTCACCATAACAACAGGTAGAAAGGTTGATACATAGTATCACCACAACAACAGGTAGAAAGGTTGATCAATAGTATCACCATAACAACAACAGGTAGAAAGGTTGATACATAGTATCACCATAACAACAGGTAGAAAGGTTGATAAATAGTATCACCATAACAACAGGTAGACAGGTTGATACATAGTATCACCATAACAACAGGTAGAAAGGTTGATACATAGTATCACCACAACAACAGGTAGAAAGGTTGATACATAGTATCACCATAACAACAACAGGTAGAAAGGTTGATACATAGTATCACCACAACAACAGGTAGAAAGGTTGATACATAGTATCACCATAACAACAACAGGTAGAAAGGTTGATAAATAGTATCACCATAACAACAGGTAGACAGGTTGATACATAGTATCACCATAACAACAGGTAGAAAGGTTGATACATAGTATCACCACAACAACAGGTAGAAAGGTTGATACATAGTATCACCATAACAACAACAGGTAGAAAGGTTGATACATAGTATCACCACAACAACAGGTAGAAAGGTTGATAAATAGTATCACCATAACAACAACAGGTAGACAGGTTGATAAATAGTATCACCACAACAACAGGTAGACAGGTTGATAAATAGTATCACCACAACAACAGGTAGACATGTTGATAAATAATATCACCATAACAACAACAGGTAGAAAGGTTGATAAATAGTATCACCATAACAACAACAGGTAGACAGGTTGATACATACTATCACCACAACAACAGGTAGACAGGTTGATAAATAGTATCACCACAACAACAGGTAGACAGGTTGATAAATAGTATCACCACAACAACAGGTAGACAGGTTGATAAATAGTATCACCATAACAACAGGTAGAAAGGTTGATAAATAGTATCACCATAACAACAGGTAGAAAGGTTGATAAATAGTATCACCATAACAACAACAGGTAGACAGGTTGATAAATAGTATCACCATAACAACAACAGGTAGACAGGTTGATAAATAGTATCACCATAACAACAGGTAGAAAGGTTGATACATAGTATCACCACAACAACAGGTAGAAAGGTTGATACATAGTATCACCACAACAACAGGTAGAAAGGTTGATACATAGTATCACCATAACAACAACAGGTAGAAAGGTTGATAAATAGTATCACCATAACAACAGGTAGACAGGTTGATACATAGTATCACCATAACAACAGGTAGAAAGGTTGATACATAGTATCACCACAACAACAGGTAGAAAGGTTGATACATAGTATCACCATAACAACAACAGGTAGAAAGGTTGATACATAGTATCACCACAACAACAGGTAGAAAGGTTGATAAATAGTATCACCATAACAACAGCAGGTAGACAGGTTGATAAATAGTATCACCACAACAACAGGTAGACAGGTTGATAAATAGTATCACCACAACAACAGGTAGACAGGTTGATAAATAGTATCACCATAACAACAACAGGTAGAAAGGTTGATACATAGTATCACCATAACAACAACAGGTAGACAGGTTGATACATACTATCACCACAACAACAGGTAGACAGGTTGATAAATAGTATCACCACAACAACAGGTAGACAGGTTGATAAATAGTATCACCACAACAACAGGTAGAAAGGTTGATAAATAGTATCACCATAACAACAGGTAGAAAGGTTGATAAATAGTATCACCATAACAACAACAGGTAGACAGGTTGATAAATAGTATCACCATAACAACAGGTAGAAAGGTTGATAAATAGTATCACCATAACAACAGGTAGAAAGGTTGATAAATAGTATCACCATAACAACAACAGGTAGACAGGTTGATAAATAGTATCACCATAACAACAACAGGTAGACAGGTTGATAAATAGTATCACCATAACAACAGGTAGAAAGGTTGATAAATAGTATCACCACAACAACAACAGGCAGAAAGGTTGATACATAGTATCACCACAACAACAACAGGTAGACAGGTTGATACATAGTATCACCATAACAACAGGTTGATAAATAGTATCACCACAACAACAACAGGTAGACAAATAGTATCACCACAACAACAGATAGAAAGGTTGATAAATAGTATCACCATAACAACAGGTAGACAGGTTGATAAATAGTATCACCATAAGAAAGCAGGTAGAAAGGTTGATACATAGTATCACCATAACTACAGGTAGAAAGGTTGATACATAGTATCACCATAACAACAGGTAGAAAGGTTGATACATAGTATCACCATAACAACAGGTAGAAAGGTTGATACATAGTATCACCATAACAACAACAGGTAGAAAGGTTGATAAATAATAGCACCACAACAACAATAAGAAGAAAGTTGATAAACAGTATCACCATAACAACAGGTTGATAAATAGTATCACCACAACAACAACAGGTAGACAGGTTGATACATAGTATCACCATAACAACAACAGGTAGACAGGTTGATAAATAGTATCACCATAACAACAGGTAGACAGGTTGATACATAGTATCACCATAACAACAGGTAGAAAGGTTGATAAATAGTATCACCATAACAACAGGTAGAAAGGTTGATACATAGTATCACCACAACAACAGGTAGAAAGGTTGATACATAGTATCACCATAATAACAACAGGTAGAAAGGTTGATACATAGTATCACCATAACAACAGGTAGAAAGGTTGATAAATAGTATCACCATAACAACAGGTAGACAGGTTGATACATAGTATCACCATAACAACAGGTAGAAAGGTTGATACATAGTATCACCACAACAACAGGTAGAAAGGTTGATACATAGTATCACCATAACAACAACAGGTAGAAAGGTTGATACATAGTATCACCACACCAACAGGTAGAAAGGTTGATAAATAGTATCACCATAACAACAACAGGTAGAAAGGTTGATAAATAGTATCACCATAACAACAACAGGTAGAAAGGTTGATACATAGTATCACCATAACAACAGGTAGAAAGGCTGATACATAGTATCACCATAACATCAGGTAGAAAGGTTGATAAATAGTATCACCATAACAACAGGTAGAAAGGTTGATACATAGTATCACCACAACAACAGGTAGAAAGGTTGATACATAGTATCACCATAACAACAACAGGTAGAAAGGTTGATACATAGTATCACCATAACAACAGGTAGAAAGGTTGATAAATAGTATCACCATAACAACAGGTAGACAGGTTGATACATAGTATCACCATAACAACAGGTAGAAAGGTTGATACATAGTATCACCACAACAACAGGTAGAAAGGTTGATACATAGTATCACCATAACAACAACAGGTAGAAAGGTTGATACATAGTATCACCACAACAACAGGTAGAAAGGTTGATAAATAGTATCACCATAACAACAGCAGGTAGACAGGTTGATAAATAGTATCACCACAACAACAGGTAGACAGGTTGATAAATAGTATCACCACAACAACAGGTAGACAGGTTGATAAATAGTATCACCATAACAACAACAGGTAGAAAGGTTGATACATAGTATCACCATAACAACAACAGGTAGACAGGTTGATACATACTATCACCACAACAACAGGTAGACAGGTTGATAAATAGTATCACCACAACAACAGGTAGACAGGTTGATAAATAGTATCACCACAACAACAGGTAGACAGGTTGATAAATAGTATCACCATAACAACAGGTAGAAAGGTTGATAAATAGTATCACCATAACAACAGGTAGAAAGGTTGATAAATAGTATCACCATAACAACAACAGGTAGACAGGTTGATAAATAGTATCACCATAACAACAACAGGTAGACAGGTTGATAAATAGTATCACCATAACAACAGGTAGAAAGGTTGATAAATAGTATCACCACAACAACAACAGGCAGAAAGGTTGATACATAGTATCACCACAACAACAACAGGTAGACAGGTTGATACATAGTATCACCATAACAACAGGTTGATAAATAGTATCACCACAACAACAACAGGTAGACAAGTTGATAAATAGTATCACCATAACAACAGATAGAAAGGTTGATAAATAGTATCACCATAACAACAGGTAGAAAGGTTGATAAATTGTATCACCATAACAACAACAGGTAGAAAGGTTGATAAATAGTATCACCATAAGAAAACAGGTAGAAAGGTTGATAAATAGTATCACCATAACAACAGGTAGAAAGGTTGATACATAGTATCACCATAACAACAGGTAGACAGGTTGATAAATAGTATCACCATAAGAAAGCAGGTAGAAAGGTTGATACATAGTATCACCATAACTACTGGTAGAAAGGTTGATACATAGTATCACCATAACAACAGGTAGAAAGGTTGATACATAGTATCACCATAACAACAGGTAGAAAGGTTGATACATAGTATCACCATAACAACAACAGGTAGAAAGGTTGATAAATAATAGCACCACAACAACAATAAGAAGAAAGTTGATAAACAGTATCACCATAACAACAGGTTGATAAATAGTATCACCACAACAACAACAGGTAGACAGGTTGATACATAGTATCACCATCACAACAACAGGTAGACAGGTTGATAAATAGTATCACCATAACAATAGGTAGACAGGTTGATACATAGTATCACCATAACAACAGGTAGAAAGGTTGATAAATAGTATCACCATAACAACAGGTAGAAAGGTTGATACATAGTATCACCACAACAACAGGTAGAAAGGTTGATACATAGTATCACCATAATAACAACAGGTAGAAAGGTTGATACATAGTATCACCATAACAACAGGTAGAAAGGTTGATAAATAGTATCACCATAACAACAGGTAGACAGGTTGATACATAGTATCACCATAACAACAGGTAGAAAGGTTGATACATAGTATCACCACAACAACAGGTAGAAAGGTTGATACATAGTATCACCATAACAACAACAGGTAGAAAGGTTGATACATAGTATCACCACAACAACAGGTAGAAAGGTTGATAAATAGTATCACCATAACAACAACAGGTAGACAGGTTGATAAATAGTATCACCATAACAACAACAGGTAGAAAGGTTGATACATAGTATCACCATAACAACAGGAAGAAAGGCTGATACATAGTATCACCATAACATCAGGTAGAAAGGTTGATAAATAGTATCACCATAACAACAGGTAGAAAGGTTGATACATAGTATCACCACAACAACAGGTAGAAAGGTTGATACATAGTATCACCATAACAACAACAGGTAGAAAGGTTGATACATAGTATCACCATAACAACAGGTAGAAAGGTTGATAAATAGTATCACCATAACAACAGGTAGACAGGTTGATACATAGTATCACCATAACAACAGGTAGAAAGGTTGATACATAGTATCACCACAACAACAGGTAGAAAGGTTGATACATAGTATCACCATAACAACAACAGGTAGAAAGGTTGATACATAGTATCACCACAACAACAGGTAGAAAGGTTGATAAATAGTATCACCATAACAACAACAGGTAGACAGGTTGATAAATAGTATCACCACAACAACAGGTAGACAGGTTGATAAATAGTATCACCACAACAACAGGTAGACAGGTTGATAAATAGTATCACCATAACAACAACAGGTAGAAAGGTTGATTCATAGTATCACCATAACAACAACAGGTAGACAGGTTGATACATACTATCACCACAACAACAGGTAGACAGGTTGATAAATAGTATCACCACAACAACAGGTAGACAGGTTGATAAATAGTATCACCACAACAACAGGTAGACAGGTTGATAAATAGTATCACCATAACAACAGGTAGAAAGGTTGATAAATAGTATCACCATAACAACAGGTAGAAAGGTTGATAAATAGTATCACCATAACAACAACAGGTAGACAGGTTGATAAATAGTATCACCATAACAACAACAGGTAGACAGGTTGATAAATAGTATCACCATAACAACAACAGGTAGACAGGTTGATAAATAGTATCACCATAACAACAGGTAGAAAGGTTGATAAATAGTATCACCACAACAACAACAGGCAGAAAGGTTGATACATAGTATCACCACAACAACAACAGGTAGACAGGTTGATACATAGTATCACCATAACAACAGGTTGATAAATAGTATCACCACAACAACAACAGGTAGACAAGTTGATAAATAGTATCACCATAACAACAGATAGAAAGGTTGATAAATAGTATCACCATAACAACAGGTAGAAAGGTTGATAAATAGTATCACCATAACAACAGGTAGAAAGGTTGATACATAGTATCACCATAACAACAACAGGTAGAAAGGTTGATAAATAGTATCACCATAAGAAAACAGGTAGAAAGGTTGATAAATAGTATCACCATAACAACAGGTAGAAAGGTTGATACATAGTATCACCATAACAACAGGTAGACAGGTTGATAAATAATATCACCATAAGAAAGCAGGTAGAAAGGTTGATACATAGTATCACCATAACTACAGGTAGAAAGGTTGATACATAGTATCACCATAACTACAGGTAGAAAGGTTGATACATAGTATCACCATAACAACAGGTAGAAAGGTTGATACATAGTATCACCATAACAACAACAGGTAGAAAGGTTGATAAATAATAGCACCACAACAACAATAAGAAGAAAGTTGATAAACAGTATCACCATAACAACAGGTTGATAAATAGTATCACCATAACAACAACAGGTAGACAGGTTGATAAATAGTATCACCATAACAACAGGTAGACAGGTTGATACATAGTATCACCATAACAACAGGTAGAAAGGTTGATAAATAGTATCACCATAACAACAGGTTGATAAATAGTATCACCATAACAACAGGTTGATAAATAGTATCACCATAA
Organism: Oncorhynchus mykiss; assembly: GCF_057628025.1. NCBI lineage: Eukaryota > Metazoa > Chordata > Actinopteri > Salmoniformes > Salmonidae > Oncorhynchus > Oncorhynchus mykiss. Next base: position 85,166,657 of record NC_143028.1, read on the forward strand.
CAACAACAGGTAGACAGGTTGATACATAGTATCACCACAACAACAGGTAGAAAGGTTGATACATAGTATCACCACAACAACAGGTAGACAGGTTGATACGTAGTATCACCATAACAACAGGTAGAAAGGTTGATAAATAGTATCACCATAACAACAGGTTGATAAATTGTATCACCATAACAACAACAGGTAGAAAGGTTGATAAATAGTATCACCACAACAACAACGGAGAAAGTTGATAAATAGTATCACCATAACAACAGGTTGATAAATAGTATCACCACAACAACAACAGGTAGACAAGTTGATACATAGTATCACCATAACAACAGATAGAAAGGTTGATAAATAGTATCACCACAACAACAGGTAGAAAGGTTGATAAATAGTATCACCACAACAACAGGTAGACAGGTTGATAAATAGTATCACCATAACAACAGGTAGAAAAGTTGATACATAGTATCACCATAACAACAGGTAGAAAGGTTGATAAATAGTATCACCATAACAACAGGTAGAAAGGTTGATAAATAGTATCACCATAACAACAGGTAGAAAAGTTGATACATAGTATCACCATAACAACAGGTAGACAGGTTGATAAATAGTATCACCATAACAACAGGTAGAAAGGTTGATAAATAGTATCACCACAACAACAACAGGCAGAAAGGTTGATACATAGTATCACCACAACAACAACAGGTAGACAGGTTGATACATAGTATCACCATAACAACAGGTTGATAAATAGTATCACCACAACAACAACAGGTAGACAAGTTGATAAATAGTATCACCATAACAACAGATAGAAAGGTTGATAAATAGTATCACCATAACAACAGGTAGAAAGGTTGATAAATAGTATCACCATAACAACAGGTAGAAAGGTTGATAAATAGTATCACCATAACAACAGGTAGAAAGGTTGATACATAGTATCACCATAACAACAACAGGTAGAAAGGTTGATAAATAGTATCACCATAAGAAAGCAGGTAGAAAGGTTGATACATAGTATCACCATAACTACAGGTAGAAAGGTTGATACATAGTATCACCATAACTACAGGTAGAAAGGTTGATACATAGTATCACCATAACAACAGGTAGAAAGGTTGATACATAGTATCACCATAACAACAACAGGTAGAAAGGTTGATAAATAATAGCACCACAACAACAATAAGAAGAAAGTTGATAAACAGTATCACCATAACAACAGGTTGATAAATAGTATCACCATAACAACAACAGGTAGACAGGTTGATAAATAGTATCACCATAACAACAGGTAGACAGGTTGATACATAGTATCACCATAACAACAGGTAGAAAGGTTGATAAATAGTATCACCATAACAACAGGTTGATAAATAGTATCACCATAACAACAGGTTGATAAATAGTATCACCATAACAACAACAGGTAGACAGGTTGATACATAGTATCACCACAACAACAGGTAGAAAGGTTGATACATAGTATCACCACAACAACAGGTAGACAGGTTGATACGTAGTATCACCATAACAACAGGTAGAAAGGTTGATAAATAGTATCACCATAACAACAGGTTGATAAATTGTATCACCATAACAACAACAGGTAGAAAGGTTGATAAATAGTATCACCACAACAACAACGGAGAAAGTTGATAAATAGTATCACCATAACAACAGGTTGATAAATAGTATCACCACAACAACAACAGGTAGACAAGTTGATACATAGTATCACCATAACAACAGATAGAAAAGTTGATACATAGTATCACCATAACAACAGGTAGAAAGGTTGATAAATAGTATCACCACAACAACAGGTAGACAGGTTGATAAATAGTATCACCATAACAACAGGTAGAAAAGTTGATACATAGTATCACCATAACAACAGGTAGAAAGGTTGATAAATAGTATCACCATAACAACAGGTAGAAAGGTTGATAAATAGTATCACCATAACAACAGGTAGAAAGGTTGATAAATAGTATCACCATGACAACAACAGGTAGACAGGTTGATAAATAGTATCACCATAACAACAACAGGTAGACAGGTTGATAAATAGTATCACCATAACAACAACAGGTAGACAGGTTGATAAATAGTATCACCATAACAACAACAGGTAGACAGGTTGATAAATAGTATCACCATAACAACAACAGGTAGAAAGGTTGATTCATAGTATCACCATAACAACAACAGGTAGACAGGTTGATACATACTATCACCACAACAACAGGTAGACAGGTTGATAAATAGTATCACCACAACAACAGGTAGACAGGTTGATAAATAGTATCACCACAACAACAGGTAGACAGGTTGATAAATAGTATCACCATAACAACAGGTAGAAAGGTTGATAAATAGTATCACCATAACAACAGGTAGAAAGGTTGATAAATAGTATCACCATAACAACAACAGGTAGACAGGTTGATAAATAGTATCACCATAACAACAACAGGTAGACAGGTTGATAAATAGTATCACCATAACAACAACAGGTAGACAGGTTGATAAATAGTATCACCATAACAACAGGTAGAAAGGTTGATAAATAGTATCACCACAACAACAACAGGCAGAAAGGTTGATACATAGTATCACCACAACAACAACAGGTAGACAGGTTGATACATAGTATCACCATAACAACAGGTTGATAAATAGTATCACCACAACAACAACAGGTAGACAAGTTGATAAATAGTATCACCATAACAACAGATAGAAAGGTTGATAAATAGTATCACCATAACAACAGGTAGAAAGGTTGATAAATAGTATCACCATAACAACAGGTAGAAAGGTTGATACATAGTATCACCATAACAACAACAGGTAGAAAGGTTGATAAATAGTATCACCATAAGAAAACAGGTAGAAAGGTTGATAAATAGTATCACCATAACAACAGGTAGAAAGGTTGATACATAGTATCACCATAACAACAGGTAGACAGGTTGATAAATAATATCACCATAAGAAAGCAGGTAGAAAGGTTGATACATAGTATCACCATAACTACAGGTAGAAAGGTTGATACATAGTATCACCATAACTACAGGTAGAAAGGTTGATACATAGTATCACCATAACAACAGGTAGAAAGGTTGATACATAGTATCACCATAACAACAACAGGTAGAAAGGTTGATAAATAATAGCACCACAACAACAATAAGAAGAAAGTTGATAAACAGTATCACCATAACAACAGGTTGATAAATAGTATCACCATAACAACAACAGGTAGACAGGTTGATAAATAGTATCACCATAACAACAGGTAGACAGGTTGATACATAGTATCACCATAACAACAGGTAGAAAGGTTGATAAATAGTATCACCATAACAACAGGTTGATAAATAGTATCACCATAACAACAGGTTGATAAATAGTATCACCATAACAACAACAGGTAGACAGGTTGATACATAGTATCACCACAACAACAGGTAGAAAGGTTGATACATAGTATCACCACAACAACAGGTAGACAGGTTGATACGTAGTATCACCATAACAACAGGTAGAAAGGTTGATAAATAGTATCACCATAACAACAGGTTGATAAATTGTATCACCATAACAACAACAGGTAGAAAGGTTGATAAATAGTATCACCACAACAACAACGGAGAAAGTTGATAAATAGTATCACCATAACAACAGGTTGATAAATAGTATCACCACAACAACAACAGGTAGACAAGTTGATACATAGTATCACCATAACAACAGATAGAAAGGTTGATAAATAGTATCACCACAACAACAGGTAGAAAGGTTGATAAATAGTATCACCACAACAACAGGTAGACAGGTTGATAAATAGTATCACCATAACAACAGGTAGAAAAGTTGATACATAGTATCACCATAACAACAGGTAGAAAGGTTGATAAATAGTATCACCATAACAACAGGTAGAAAGGTTGATAAATAGTATCACCATAACAACAGGTAGAAAAGTTGATACATAGTATCACCATAACAACAGGTAGACAGGTTGATAAATAGTATCACCATAACAACAGGTAGAAAGGTTGATAAATAGTATCACCACAACAACAACAGGCAGAAAGGTTGATACATAGTATCACCACAACAACAACAGGTAGACAGGTTGATACATAGTATCACCATAACAACAGGTTGATAAATAGTATCACCACAACAACAACAGGTAGACAAGTTGATAAATAGTATCACCATAACAACAGATAGAAAGGTTGATAAATAGTATCACCATAACAACAGGTAGAAAGGTTGATAAATAGTATCACCATAACAACAGGTAGAAAGGTTGATAAATAGTATCACCATAACAACAGGTAGAAAGGTTGATACATAGTATCACCATAACAACAACAGGTAGAAAGGTTGATAAATAGTATCACCATAAGAAAACAGGTAGAAAGGTTGATAAATAGTATCACCATAACAACAGGTAGAAAGGTTGATACATAGTATCACCATAACAACAGGTAGACAGGTTGATAAATAATATCACCATAAGAAAGCAGGTAGAAAGGTTGATACATAGTATCACCATAACTACAGGTAGAAAGGTTGATACATAGTATCACCATAACTACAGGTAGAAAGGTTGATACATAGTATCACCATAACAACAGGTAGAAAGGTTGATACATAGTATCACCATAACAACAACAGGTAGAAAGGTTGATAAATAATAGCACCACAACAACAATAAGAAGAAAGTTGATAAACAGTATCACCATAACAACAGGTTGATAAATAGTATCACCATAACAACAACAGGTAGACAGGTTGATAAATAGTATCACCATAACAACAGGTAGACAGGTTGATACATAGTATCACCATAACAACAGGTAGAAAGGTTGATAAATAGTATCACCATAACAACAGGTTGATAAATAGTATCACCATAACAACAGGTTGATAAATAGTATCACCATAACAACAACAGGTAGTATCACCACAACAACAGGTAGAAAGGTTGATACATAGTATCACCACAACAACAGGTAGACAGGTTGATACGTAGTATCACCATAACAACAGGTAGAAAGGTTGATAAATAGTATCACCATAACAACAGGTTGATAAATTGTATCACCATAACAACAACAGGTAGAAAGGTTGATAAATAGTATCACCACAACAACAACGGAGAAAGTTGATAAATAGTATCACCATAACAACAGGTTGATAAATAGTATCACCACAACAACAACAGGTAGACAAGTTGATACATAGTATCACCATAACAACAGATAGAAAAGTTGATACATAGTATCACCATAACAACAGGTAGAAAGGTTGATAAATAGTATCACCACAACAACAGGTAGACAGGTTGATAAATAGTATCACCATAACAACAGGTAGAAAAGTTGATACATAGTATCACCATAACAACAGGTAGAAAGGTTGATAAATAGTATCACCATAACAACAGGTAGAAAGGTTGATAAATAGTATCACCATAACAACAGGTAGAAAGGTTGATAAATAGTATCACCATGACAACAACAGGTAGACAGGTTGATAAATAGTATCACCATAACAACAACAGGTAGACAGGTTGATAAATAGTATCACCATAACAACAACAGGTAGACAGGTTGATAAATAGTATCACCATAACAACAACAGGTAGACAGGTTGATAAATAGTATCACCATAACAACAGGTAGAAAGGTTGATAAATAGTATCACCACAACAACAACAGGCAGAAAGGTTGATACATAGTATCACCACAACAACAACAGGTAGACAGGTTGATACATAGTATCACCATAACAACAGGTTGATAAATAGTATCACCACAACAACAACAGGTAGACAAGTTGATAAATAGTATCACCATAACAACAGATAGAAAGGTTGATAAATAGTATCACCATAACAACAGGTAGAAAGGTTGATAAATAGTATCACCATAACAACAGGTAGAAAGGTTGATACATAGTATCACCATAACAACAACAGGTAGAAAGGTTGATAAATAGTATCACCATAACAACAGGTAGAAAGGTTGATAAATAGTATCACCATAACAACAGGTAGAAAGGTTGATACATAGTATCACCATAACAACAACAGGTAGAAAGGTTGATACATAGTATCACCATAACAACAACAGGTAGAAAGGTTGATAAATAGTATCACCATAAGAAAACAGGTAGAAAGGTTGATAAATAGTATCACCATAACAACAACAGGTAGAACGGTTGATAAATAGTATCACCATAAGAAAACAGGTAGAAAGGTTGATAAATAGTATCACCATAACAACAGGTAGAAAGGTTGATACATAGTATCACCATAACAACAGGTAGAAAGGTTGATACATAGTATCACCATAACAACAGGTAGACAGGTTGATAAATAGTATCACCATAAGAAAACAGGTAGAAAGGTTGATACATAGTATCACCATAACAACAGGTAGAAAGGTTGATACATAGTATCACCATAACTACAGGTAGAAAGGTTGATACATAGTATCACCATAACAACAGGTAGAAAGGTTGATACATAGTATCACCATAACAACAACAGGTAGACAGGTTGATAAATAGAATCACCATAACAACAGGTAGACAGGTTGATACATAGTATCACCATAACAACAACAGGTAGACAGGTTGATAAATAGTATCACCATAACAACAGGTAGAAAGGTTGATAAATAGTATCACCATAACAACAGGTTGATAAATAGTATCACCATAACAACAGGTTGATAAATAGTATCCCCATAACAACAACAGGTAGACAGGTTGATACATAGTATCACCACAACAACAGGTAGACAGGTTGATACATAGTATCACCACAACAACAGGTAGAAAGGTTGATACATAGTATCACCATAACAACAACAGGTAGAAAGGTTGATACATAGTATCACCATAACAACAACAGGTAGAAAGGTTGATACATAGTATCACCATAACAACAGGTAGAAAGGTTGATAAATAGTATCACCATAACAACAGGTAGACAGGTTGATACATAGTATCACCATAACAACAGGTAGAAAGGTTGATACATAGTATCACCACAACAACAGGTAGAAAGGTTGATACATAGTATCACCATAACAACAACAGGTAGAAAGGTTGATAAATAGTATCACCATAAGAAAACAGGTAGAAAGGTTGATAAATAGTATCACCATAACAACAGGTAGAAAGGTTGATACATTGTATCACCATAACAACAACAGGTAGAAAGGTTGATAAATAGTATCACCATAAGAAAACAGTTAGAAAGGTTGATAAATAGTATCACCATAACAACAGGTAGAAAGGTTGATAAATAGTATCACCATAACAACAGGTAGAAAGGTTGATACATAGTATCACCATAACAACAACAGGTAGAAAGGTTGATACATAGTATCACCATAACAACAACAGGTAGAAAGGTTAATAAATAGTATCACCATAAGAAAACAGGTAGAAAGGTTGATACATAGTATCACCATAACAACAGGTAGAACGGTTGATAAATAGTATCACCATAACAACAGGTAGAAAGGTTGATACATAGTATCACCATAACAACAGGTAGACAGGTTGATAAATAGTATCACCATAACAACAGGTAGAAAGGTTGATACATAGTATCACCATAACAACAGGTAGACAGGTTGATACATAGTATCACCACAACAACAGGTAGAAAGGTTGATACATAGTATCACCATAACAACAACAGGTAGAAAGGTTGATACATAGTATCACCATAACAACAGGTAGACAGGTTGATACATAGTATCACCATAACAACAGGTAGAAAGGTTGATAAATAGTATCACCATAACAGGTTGATAAATTGTATCACCATAACAACAACAGGTAGAAAGGTTGATAAATAGTATCACCATAAGAAAACAGTTAGAAAGGTTGATAAATAGTATCACCATAACAACAGGTAGAAAGGTTGATAAATAGTATCACCATAACAACAGGTAGAAAGGTTGATACATAGTATCACCATAACAACAACAGGTAGAAAGGTTAATAAATAGTATCACCATAAGAAAACAGGTAGAAAGGTTGATAAATAGTATCACCATAACAACAGGTAGAAAGGTTGATACATAGTATCACCATAACAACAGGTAGACAGGTTGATACATAGTATCACCATAACAACAGGTAGAAAGGTTGATAAATAGTATCACCATAACAGGTTGATAAATTGTATCACCATAACAACAACAGGTAGAAAGGTTGATACATAGTATCACCATAACAACAGGTAGAAAGGTTGATACATAGTATCACCATAACATCAGGTAGAAAGGTTGATAAATAGTATCACCATAACAACAGGTAGAAAGGTTGATACATAGTATCACCACAACAACAGGTAGAAAGGTTGATACATAGTATCACCATAACAACAACAGGTAGAAAGGTTGATACATAGTATCACCATAACAACAGGTAGAAAGGTTGATAAATAGTATCACCATAACAACAGGTAGACAGGTTGATACATAGTATCACCATAACAACAGGTAGAAAGGTTGATACATAGTATCACCACAACAACAGGTAGAAAGGTTGATAAATAGTATCACCATAACAACAACAGGTAGACAGGTTGATAAATAGTATCACCACAACAACAGGTAGAAAGGTTGATACATAGTATCACCATAACAACAACAGGTAGAAAGGTTGATACATAGTATCACCATAACAACAACAGGTAGACAGGTTGATACATACTATCACCACAACAACAGGTAGACAGGTTGATAAATAGTATCACCACAACAACAGGTAGACAGGTTGATAAATGGTATCACCACAACAACAGGTAGACAGGTTGATAAATAGTATCACCATAACAACAGGTAGAAAGGTTGATAAATAGTATCACCATAACAACAGGTAGAAAGGTTGATAAATAGTATCACCATAACAACAACAGGTAGACAGGTTGATAAATAGTATCACCATAACAACAACAGGTAGACAGGTTGATAAATAGTATCACCATAACAACAGGTAGAAAGGTTGATAAATAGTATCACCACAACAACAACAGGCAGAAAGGTTGATACATAGTATCACCACAACAACAACAGGTAGACAGGTTGATACATAGTATCACCATAACAACAGGTTGATAAATAGTATCACCACAACAACAACAGGTAGACAAGTTGATAAATAGTATCACCATAAGAAAACAGGTAGAAAGGTTGATAAATAGTATCACCATAACAACAGGTAGAAAGGTTGATACATAGTATCACCATAACAACAGGTAGACAGGTTGATACATAGTATCACCATAACAACAGGTAGAAAGGTTGATAAATAGTATCACCATAACAGGTTGATAAATTGTATCACCATAACAACAACAGGTAGAAAGGTTGATACATAGTATCACCATAACAACAGGTAGAAAGGTTGATACATAGTATCACCATAACATCAGGTAGAAAGGTTGATAAATAGTATCACCATAACAACAGGTAGAAAGGTTGATACATAGTATCACCACAACAACAGGTAGAAAGGTTGATACATAGTATCACCATAACAACAACAGGTAGAAAGGTTGATACATAGTATCACCATAACAACAGGTAGAAAGGTTGATAAATAGTATCACCATAACAACAGGTAGACAGGTTGATACATAGTATCACCATAACAACAGGTAGAAAGGTTGATACATAGTATCACCACAACAACAGGTAGAAAGGTTGATAAATAGTATCACCATAACAACAACAGGTAGACAGGTTGATAAATAGTATCACCACAACAACAGGTAGAAAGGTTGATACATAGTATCACCATAACAACAACAGTTAGACAGGTTGATACATACTATCACCACAACAACAGGTAGACAGGTTGATAAATAGTATCACCACAACAACAGGTAGACAGGTTGATAAATAGTATCACCATAACAACAACAGGTAGAAAGGTTGATACATAGTATCACCATAACAACAACAGGTAGACAGGTTGATACATACTATCACCACAACAACAGGTAGACAGGTTGATAAATAGTATCACCACAACAACAGGTAGACAGGTTGATAAATAGTATCACCACAACAACAGGTAGACAGGTTGATAAATAGTATCACCATAACAACAGGTAGAAAGGTTGATAAATAGTATCACCATAACAACAGGTAGAAAGGTTGATAAATAGTATCACCATAACAACAACAGGTAGACAGGTTGATAAATAGTATCACCATAACAACAACAGGTAGACAGGTTGATAAATAGTATCACCATAACAACAGGTAGAAAGGTTGATAAATAGTATCACCACAACAACAACAGGCAGAAAGGTTGATACATAGTATCACCACAACAACAACAGGTAGACAGGTTGATACATAGTATCACCATAACAACAGGTTGATAAATAGTATCACCACAACAACAACAGGTAGACAAGTTGATAAATAGTATCACCATAACAACAGATAGAAAGGTTGATAAATAGTATCACCATAACAACAGGTAGAAAGGTTGATAAATAGTATCACCATAACAACAGGTAGAAAGGTTGATACATAGTATCACCATAACAACAACAGGTAGAAAGGTTGATAAATAGTATCACCATAAGAAAGCAGGTAGAAAGGTTGATACATAGTATCACCATAACTACAGGTAGAAAGGTTGATACATAGTATCACCATAACAACAGGTAGAAAGGTTGATAAATAGTATCACCATAAGAAAACAGGTAGAAAGGTTGATAAATAGTATCACCATAACAACAGGTAGAAAGGTTGATAAATAGTATCACCATAACAACAGGTAGAAAGGTTGATACATAGTATCACCATAACAACAACAGGTAGAAAGGTTGATACATAGTATCACCATAACAACAACAGGTAGAAAGGTTGATAAATAGTATCACCATAAGAAAACAGGTAGAAAGGTTGATACATAGTATCACCATAACAACAACAGGTAGAAAGGTTGATAAATAGTAGCACCACAACAACAATAAGGAGAAAGTTGATAAATAGTATCACCATAACAACAACAGGTAGACAGGTTGATAAATAGTATCACCATAACAACAGGTAGACAGGTTGATAAATAGTATCACCATAACAACAGGTAGACAGGTTGATACATAGTATCACCATAACAACAGGTAGAAAGGTTGATAAATAGTATCACCATAACAACAGGTAGAAAGGTTGATAAATAGTATCACCATAACAACAGGTAGAAAGGTTGATAAATAGTATCACCATAACAACAACAGGTAGACAGGTTGATAAATAGTATCACCATAACAACAGGTAGACAGGTTGATAAATAGTATCACCATAACAACAGGTAGACAGGTTGATACATAGTATCACCATAACAACAGGTAGAAAAGTTGATAAATAGTATCACCATAACAACAGGTTGATAAATAGTATCACCATAACAACAGGTTGATAAATAGTATCACCATAACAACAACAGGTAGACAGGTTGATACATAGTATCACCACAACAACAGGTAGAAAGGTGGTGATACTATGTATCAACAACAACAGGTAGACAGGTTGATACATAGTATCACCATAACAACAGGTAGAAAGGTTGATAAATAGTATCACCATAACAACAGGTTGATAAATAGTATCACCATAACAACAGGTTGATAAATTGTATCACCATAACAACAACAGGTAGACAGGTTGATACATAGTATCACCACAACAACAGTTAGAAAGGTTGATACATAGTTTCACCATAAAACAGGTAGAAAGGTTGATCAATAGTATCACCATAACAACAACAGGTAGAAAGGTTGATACATAGTATCACCATAACAACAGGTAGAAAGGTTGATACATAGTATCACCATAACATCAGGTAGAAAGGTTGATAAATAGTATCACCATAACAACAACAGGTAGACAAGTTGATAAATAGTATCACCATAACAACAACAGGCAGAAAGGTTGATACATAGTATCACCACAACAACAACAGGTAGACAGGTTGATACATAGTATCACCATAACAACAGGTTGATAAATAGTATCACCACAACAACAACAGGTAGACAAGTTGATAAATAGTATCACCATAACAACAGATAGAAAGGTTGATAAATAGTATCACCATAACAACAGGTAGAAAGGTTGATAAATAGTATCACCATAACAACAGGTAGAAAGGTTGATACATAGTATCACCATAACAACAACAGGTAGAAAGGTTGATAAATAGTATCACCATAAGAAAACAGGTAGAAAGGTTGATAAATAGTATCACCATAACAACAGGTAGAAAGGTTGATACATAGTATCACCATAACAACAGGTAGACAGGTTGATAAATAGTATCACCATAACAACAGGTTGATACATAGTATCACCATAACAACAACAGGTAGACAGGTTGATACATAGTATCACCATAACAACAGGTAGAAAGGTTGATAAATAGTATCACCATAACAACAGGTTGATAAATAGTATCACCATAACAACAGGTTGATAAATAGTATCACCATAACAACAACAGGTAGACAGGTTGATACATAGTATCACCACAACAACAGGTAGAAAGGTTGATACATAGTATCACCACAACAACAGGTAGACAGGTTGATACATAGTATCACCATAACAACAGGTAGAAAGGTTGATAAATAGTATCACCATAACAACAGGTTGATAAATTGTATCACCATAACAACAACAGGTAGACAGGTTGATACATAGTATCACCACAACAACAGTTAGAAAGGTTGATACATAGTTTCACCATAAAACAGGTAGAAAGGTTGATACATAGTATCACCACAACAACAGGTAGAAAGGTTGATCAATAGTATCACCATAACAACAACAGGTAGAAAGGTTGATACATAGTATCACCATAACAACAGGTAGAAAGGTTGATACATAGTATCACCATAACAACAGGTAGAAAGGTTGATAAATAGTATCACCATAACAACAGGTAGACAGGTTGATACATAGTATCACCATAACAACAGGTAGAAAGGTTGATACATAGTATCACCACAACAACAGGTAGAAAGGTTGATACATAGTATCACCATAACAACAACAGGTAGAAAGGTTGATACATAGTATCACCACAACAACAGGTAGAAAGGTTGATAAATAGTATTACCATAACAACAACAGGTAGACAGGTTGATAAATAGTATCACCATAACAACAACAGGTAGACAGGTTGATAAATAGTATCACCATAACAACAACAGGTAGAAAGGTTGATACATAGTATCACCACCATAACAACAGGTAGAAAGGTTGATAA